>NC_053391.1:89131072-89431905 GCF_905171765.1 Bufo bufo
CCAGATGAGCTACAGGGCGATGAGGAAGACGAGACAGAGGACCCAAACACACCGTGGCAGTATGCAGTGGAGATGGAGGCAGGGAGTCCCTCCGAGTCACTTGCACAAATGGCCTGATGCATGCTCACTTGCTTGCGTAGTGACAGCCGAATTGTCACCATTCGGCAGAGGGATGACTTCTGGCTCTCCAACTTGTTGGACCCTCGCTACCGGTCCAAAATGGGGGCCTTTTTTACACCCACTGAGAGGGAGGACAAACTGAACTAATACAGAGACATCCTATGTAGTCAATTGGCCGCTGCATATCTGCGCCATCGTCCATCCTCTCGCAGGTCTGACCAGGGGGGCCCTCTGCACTCACGTTCCATTGCCATGGCTGCTGGGGAGTTGTGGGGTAGCAGGAGCAGTACCAGCTCCATCAGCAGCTCGCTGATGAGTAGCTTTCTTCACCCGCATAGTGAAGAAACTACTCACCATCAGCAGCAGGTAGACCTGGAGCAGGACCTGAAGCAGCAGGTGGTGGCATACTTGGACAGCACCCTGCCAACCCACATTGAAGATCCGCTGGACTACTGGGCAGCCAAACTGGATTTGTGGCCGCAACTAGCAGAGTTTTCCCTGGAAAAGCTGTCCAGCCCGGCCAGTAGTGTGGCAAGAGCAGGTATTTAGTGCAACGGGGACCATAGTTTCCCCAAGGAGAACTCGCCGGTCCACCCAAAATGTGGAGAGACTGACCTTTGTCAAGATGAATCAGGCGTGGTTCTGCCAGGACTTCCACCCACCAATGCCTGATGCATCTGATTAGATCATCCATGCCGCCTCACCCAAACCTTGAAAAAAAAGAGTCTGGTTTCTTCTGGGTACCTGCCTCAGCTACTACTCTAATGCTGCCACCTGCCTGATGCCACACATCTGATGCCATGTGCTCCTTCTTTCACCCACCTTTGTCAGAGGTTAATGGTATTGACACCCACCGCTCTACTCTGTCACCGGGTCACTTTGTGGTCTCCTGATGCTGCTGCTGCCATCTCCACACTATGTCACCTTCACACTCTGTGGTCTCCTAAAGCTGCTGCCATCTCCACACTATGTCACCTTTACACTCTGTGGTATCCTGATGCTGCTACTGCTGCCATATTCACTCTATGTCACCTTGCGACTCTATGGAATCCTGAAGCGATCTCCACACTGTCACCTTGCAACTCTGTGGTATCCTTATGCTGCTGCCATCTCCACACTATGTCACCTTGCCACTCTGTGGTATCCTGATGCTGCTGCCATCTCTCACTATGTCACCTTGCCACTCTGTGGTATCCTCCTGATGCTGCTGCTGTCGCCACCTCCAGACTTTGTCATTGTGCCACTCTGTGGTCTCCTCCTGATGCTGCTGCTGCCGCCACCTCCAAACTCTGTCATTGTGCCACTTTGTGGTCTCCTCATGCTGCTGCCACCTCCAGACTCGGTCTTTGTGCCACTCAGTGGCCTTCTGTTGATGCTGCTGCTGCCACCACCTCCAGACTCTGTCATTGTGCCACTCGGTGGCCTTCTCATACTGTCGCCACCTCAACAGTCTGTCATTGTGCCACTCGGTGGCCTTCTCATGATGCTACTAACTCCAGACTCTGTCATTGTACCACTAATTGGCCTTCTGTTGATGCTGCTACTGCCACCTTCAGACTCTGTCATTGTGCCACTTGGTGGGCACCTCATACTTCTGCCACCTCCATACTCTGTCATTGTGTCAATCGGTGGCCTCATCATACTGCTGCCAACTGCAGACTGTGTCATTGTTCCACTCGGAGGACTCCTCATACTGCTGCCAACTCTAAACTCCGTCATTGTGCCACTCGGTGGGCTATTCCTGATGCTGCCAACTCCAGACTGTGTCATTGGGTGGCCTCCTCATACTGCTGCCAACTCCAGACTCTGTCATTGTGCCAATAAGTGGCGTTCTCCTGATGCTGCTGCTGCCACCACCTCCAGACTGTGTCATTGTGCCACTCAGTGGCCTCCTTATACTGCTTCCACCTCCAGACTCTGTCATTCTGCCACTCGGTGGCCTTCTCCTGATGCTGCCAACTTCATACTCTGTCAATGTGCCATTCGGTGGCCTCCTCATACTGCTGCCACCTCAAGAATCTGTCATTGTGCTACTCGGTGGCCTTGTCCTGATGATGCTGCCGCCACCTCCAGACTCTGTCATTGTGCCACTCAGTGGCCTCCTAATTCTGCTGCCACCTCCAGACTCTGTCATTGTACCTCTCGGTGACCTTCTCCTGATGCTGCCAACTCCAAACTCTGTCATTGTGTCTCTCGGTGGCCTCCTCATACTGCCGCCACCTCAAGAATCTGTAATTGTGCCACTCGGTGGCCTCCTCATACTGCTGCCACCTCATGAGTCTGTCATTGTGCCACTCGGTGGCCTCCTCATACTGCTGCCACCTCATGAGTTTGTCATTGTGCCACTCAGTGGCCTCCTCATACTACTGCCACCTCAAGAGTCTGTCATTGTGCCACTCTGTGGCCTTGTCCTGATGCTGCTGCCGCCACCTCCAGACTCTGTCTTTGTGCCACTCGGTGGCCGCCTCATTCTGCTGCCACCTCCAGACTGTGTCATTATGCCACTTGGTGGCCTCCTCATACTGCTGCAACCTCAAGAGTCTGTCATTGTGCCACTCAGTGGCCTCCTCATACTGCTGCAACCTCCAGACTCTGTCCTTCTGCCACTCGGTGGCCTCCTCATACTGCCGCCACCTCCAGACTCTGTCATTGTGCTATTCGGTGCCCTTCTCCTGATGCTGCTGCTGCCACCTCCAGACTCTGTCATTGTGCCTCTCGTAACCTTCTCCTGATGCTGCCAACTCCAGACTGTGTCATTGTGCCACTCTGTGGCCTCCTCATACTGCTGTCAACTCCACACTCTGTCATTGTGCCATGCGGTGGTCTTCTCCTGATGCTGCCAACTCCAGACTGTGTCATTGTGCCACGCGGTGGCCTTCTCATACTGCTGCCAACTCCACACTCTGTCATTGTGCCACTCAGTGACCTTCTCCTGATGCTGCTGCCGCCAGTGAGTGAGTTAACTTAATTGTGGCAGTGGCCACAGCCCCTCCCCACTTCTTCCCCTCTGTGTTCTCATTGGTGGCAGCAGCACATGAGCAAGGGGGGGACTGTGCTGCTGATATTTCGATACCTGCGACATCCCTAGTACAGGAATAGCTGGCGAGCTCCTCTGCGAGCTGCAAATGAAGGTGCGAGGAGCTGCATGCGGCTCGCTAGCCGCGGGTTGGCCCCCCCTGTCGTATACAGTGGCTTCCCAGATCATTAGAACAGTAGTTGGGGCAGTGTGTCTCTCTACAGCAAAGGCAGGATTGAAGTGCTCACCACGAGGCCTTTATATTCTAACCCGACCATTGTGGAATCCCAAATAGAACCTGCATTTATCACAAAAGACTATACTGTTCCAGTCCGTAGCAGTCCTGGTTTTTCATTCAAGACACCACTGCAAAAAAAGGCAACAGTGGCTGGCTGTCAATGGCAGGGCACGTAATGGGCATCATGCACCAAATTTTCTTCCGCTAAGCATCTGGAAATGGTCTGGGCAGAGACAGGTATATGAAATGAAGATGCCACCTATGTCTGGATGGTGTAAAACAAAACTGTGGGCGCTGCTCCTACTATTTGGCTTATCTAGCAATTTTTTGTACTGGTGGTCTGTATGGGCAATCCAGAGCCTGTTCACCATGCATGTGTCCTCATGTTGTAACCACTGCTCTCAACACCAACACCATCATTGAACTGAGAGGAGAATGATGTCTATCTGCCTGAGACATAACTGCATGCTGTGTTTTGCTGCAATACAATGTACAATGTTTCTATCTTGGTGTCTTATTATTTGTCAATGAATTTGTGCGTGTTATACAGTGAGGAACAGAAGTATTTGAACACCCTGCGATTTTGCAAGTTCTCCCACTTATAAATTATGGAGGGGTCTGAAATTCACATTGTATGTGCATTCCCACTCTGAGAGACAGAATTTAAAAAAATAATTCAGGAAATCACATTGTATGATTTTTAAAAATGTTATTTGTCTTGCACTGCTGAACATAAGTATTTGAACACCTGAGAAAATCAGTGTTAATATTTGGTACAGAAGCCTTTGTTTGCAATTACAGAGGTCAAACGTTTCCTGTAGTTCTTGACCAAGTTTGCACACACTGCAACAGGGATTTTGGCCCACTCCTCCACACAGATCTCCTCTAGATCTGTCAGGTTTCGGGGCTGTCGCTAAGCAACACAGAGTTTCAGCTCCCTCCAAAGATGTTCTATTGGATTTAGGTCTGGAGACTGGCTAGGTCAGTCCAGAACCTTGATATGCTTCTTACAGAGCCACTCCTTGGTTATCCTGGCTGTGTGCCTTGGATAGTTGTCAAGTTGGAAGACCCAGCCATGACCCATCTTCAATACTCTGACTGAGGGAAGGAGCTTATTGCTCAAAATCTCACAATAAATGGTCCTATTCATCCTCTCCTTAATACAGTGCAGTCTTCCTGTCCCCTTCGCAGAAAAGCACCCCCAAAGCATGATGTTACCACCCCCATGCTTCACAGTAGGGATGGTGTTCTTGGGATGCAACTCATCCTTTTCCCTCTAAACACGATAAGTGAAGTTTAGACCAAAAAGTTCTACTTTGGTGTCATCTGACCACATGACTTTCTCCCATGCCTCCTCTGGATCATCCAGATGGTCATTGGCAAACTTCAAATGGGCCTGGATATGTGATGACTTGAGCAGGGGAACCTTCCGTGCAATGCATGATTTGAAACCCTGACGGCGTAGCATTCTACCGACAGTGACCTTTGAAACTGTGGTCCCAGCTCTCTTCATGTCATTGACCAGCTCCTCCCTTGTAGTTCTGGGCTGATTCCTCACCTTTCTTATCATTAGTGATACCCCACGAGGTGAGATCTTGCATGGAGCCCCAGTCCGAGGGAGACTGACAGTCATCTTTAGCCTCTTCCATTTTCTAACAATTGCTCCAACAGTTGATCTATTTTCACCAAGCTGCTTGGCAATTGCCCCGTAGCCCTTTCCAGCCTTGTGGAGGGCCACAATTTTGTCTTTGGTGTCTTTTGACAGCTCTTTGGTCTTGCCCATGGTAGTAGTTGACGTCTGACTGTGGGGTGAACAGGTGTCTTTTAAGAGTTCAGACAGGTGCTACTAAGTTAGATTAATGAGTGGAGTAGAGGTGGACATTTTAAAGGCACAGTAACAGGTGTTTGAGAGCCAGAATTCTTGCTGTTTCTCAGGTGTTCAAATACTTATGTTCAGCAGTGCAAGACAAATAAATAAATTCTTTAAAAATCATACAATATGATTTCCTGAATTTATTTTATTTTATTCTGTCTCTCAGAGTGGGAATGCCCTACAATGTGAATTTCAGAACCCTCCATGATTTTTTTTTTTTATTTATTTTTTTTTAATTTGTTTTATTGAACAGATAAAATATGCAAGGTATACAAAGTACACACAACAGTATGCACAACCCAAAAACAAGCTGTACTATGTCATATCATATTCATTTTGCCGAAATAAACAATGTTCACATATATTGTTTGTATTGCTTTCATCACATTATACACATGAGCTCACAATCGCCGAGACATGATAGCCAAAGAGCTAGACAGCTCCTGGTGAGAGTACATTGATTGCAGTGAGGAACACCATCTTCCCCATACCTTAGTAAATTTGGGAGTGTTGTGCCCATTATTGCCAAGGTTTCCGAAGCCTTCTAGTAGTTTCTGGAGTTAAGTGCGTTTCCTGTAAACACAGGATGTGAGGGTCAAACTTTCTTATCTCAGAGAATACCATGGCTCGTTTCTTAACACTTCCCAGACCTCGGATATTCCACGACATTTCCCGCATGTCAGCCATTTTAGTATAGGTGACCAATTAATTCGGATCCACATTAAATACCTAAATATCAGATTCCCCGTATTCAATACAACGGTCATCACATGTCTCAGCGAGCTCCATAGTGTAGCAACGACATAGTACCAAACAGTTAACACATACAGGTTAAACATAGAACAGTGTGGTTTAGCAGGGCTTGGGATCTAGCTTATTCCAAGCAAACAACCCCCGGTCCCGCAACTAACAAAACAGGGTTAAAGTCCCCGTGGCAACAATCAAACGGGGTGTACTAATGGTAGGTTTTACTAATCGCACTTAATTGTCAGCTGTAACAGACAATTTCACATACCCTAACTTTCTCACATATAAGTGAGTAATGTGTAAACGCTCAACTTAGAAACATTAGCATATACGGTGGTATTACCTTTACATGTGCTGCAACCTGATGAGGTATTTCCTCCCCCCCTCCCCCCCCTTTTTCATATATATCTGTATATATACGGCAGCTATCATTATCATTATAAGGCACAGGATGACATTATATTACATGATCACCACCTAGCAGAACCATGTCTCATCAGAAGATCAGATAGAATTGGATAAGAATAAGATAGGAATAAACTGTGACGGCATGTAAAGGTACGGTATAAGGCAAGAGGCAGATGATGAAAGAAGAGACTTTGCCTACTAAGTCAATACCTGTAAACGATAAGGTATAGTTATGAATAGGTATAAGTCCCAATGGTGTGGCCATAGATCTTGAGTGAGCGTCCACTTCACATAGTATAGAAGCATACGACAAATGTCCCTAGAGATAGAGTCATCTGTGTTCTCTGGCAGGACGGGACCTGCTATCCAACCAATTGACAGCTTCCACTGGCGAATTGAAGAATTTGCTGCTCTCTCCATCCGTTATTCTCAGCCAGGCTGGATACGCCATAGAGTATGGTATATTCAAATCACGGAGGCGCCTTTTCACCGCGTGGCCCTGCCCTTTTGTAATTCCGCAGAGAAATCCGGAAAGAGCATAATTGTGGCATTCTCAAAGCACAAATTTTGTTTACGCCGTGCTAGCTGAAGGATATAATCTCTATCATTGGAGTTCAGCAGACGCGCCAACATCGGTCGCGGGGGAGCTCCCGGTGGCAGTGCTTTGGTGGGAACTCTATGAGCTCTCTCCACAATAAATGCAGCGGAGAAACTTGCATCAGGGAAAGTAGACTTGAGCCATGTAGTAACGAAGGTATAAGGATCATTACCTTCCGCTCGTTCTGGTAGCCCTATTATGCGTAAATTGTTGCGCCGAGTGCGATTCTCATAGTCATCGCATTTCTGTTGCCAGAATTCCACTTTCTTCTCCAATTCAGATATTTGTGCAGGTATCGGATTCACTCTGTCTTCCATATCGGAAAGTCTCTGTTCAGACTCTTTAATACGCTCTCGCATGTTTTGCATATCAGCTCTTAAAAGGCCTATATCCACCTTCACCTCTTCCATCTTTCCAGACAGAGAGGAGCGGCAGGTTGTGATAGCCAATAAAAGCTGCTCCGCCACCTGCTTAAGCGATGGTTCGGCTCCCTGAGTCGAGTCTTCCGCTTCAACCAGTGATTCACCAGAGGCAGATAAGGCGCGTGACTGCGCTCCCGTCCCGCCGCCATCTTGGTTATCCAGGCGGACTAATTCTTTAAGTTTTTCTGCTGCCGTTAGAGCCTTATTTCGGGACATTTTCTGAGCGCGGGATCTGCCCTTACCCACCGGTGTAGAAATGTTGGCGTTCTTTTACGTTCAGGATAAAGCAAAAGTTAGGGTATGAGGTCCGGAGCTTCTGCTAACCGGGTCCGCTCATATCAGCTTCCGGCCACGCCCCCAGCCCTCCATGATTTCTAAGTGGGAGAAATTGCAAAATCGCAGGGTGTTCAAATACTTCTGTATATACTCATCTTCTCCTTTCAGACCAGACCATCATGATGATTTCTTTCAGCAATTTCTTGTCTCTGCAGAGTTTGGCAGAGTTTGACACACAGACATCTTAGTTTTCTACTTCTCCATCCTGCCACCCAACTATTTTTCCCACTAAGCTTCCCAATACTATGCTGCATAAACAGTCCCCTGAAAATACTAGTACCAAACAGATAGTGCCCCCTTCAATAATTATTGGCGCACAGTGCCCTAAAAAATAACTGTGCACAGCAGATAGTGTCTCTGACACTAACAGTGTAAACATAATGTCCCCCAAAAATAAGTGTGCTAACCTGATACTGTGCTATTGGGTCTCCACAGTAATAGTGCTCCCCAAAGTCCCACCAATATTTATAATTATCTGCCAAAGTGAAATTAGTGTTAGCAGTGCCCCTATTGTAATAATGTACCACATTGTGCCCCAGAAGAAATAATGCCCCCATAGTGCCCATACTATTAATCATGTTCCCCATAGTCCCCCAGTAGTAATAAAGCCCACCATAATGCCCCCATTAGTAATGATTCCCCTTATAATGAGTGTCAGTAGAAAAAATCCCCCATAATGTACAGTACAGACCAAAAGTTTGGACACACCTTCTCATTCAAAGAGTTTTCTTTATTTTCATGACTATGAAGGCATCAAAACTATGAATTAACACATGTGGAATTATATACATAACAAACAAGTGTGAAACCACTGAAAATATGTCATATTCTAGGTTCTTCAAAGTAGCCACCTTTTGCTTTGATTACTGCTTTGCACACTCTTGGCATTCTCTTGATGAGCTTCAAAAGGTAGTCCCCTGAAATGGTCTTCCAACAGTCTTGAAGGAGTTCCCAGAGATGCTTAGCACTTGTTGGCCCTTTTGCCTTCACTCTGCGGTCCAGCTCACCCCAAACCATCTCGATTGGGTTCAGGTCCGGTAACTGTGGAGGCCAGGTCATCTGGTGCAGCACCCCATCACTCTTCTTCATGGTCAAATAGCCCTTACTTTCAAAGTTTTCAAAATTTTTCGGCTGACTGACCTTCATTTCTTAAAGTAATGATGGCCACTCGTTTTTCTTTACTTAGCTGCTTTTTTCTTGCCATAATACAAATTCTAACAGTCTATTCAGTAGGACTATCAGCTGTGTATCCACCTGACTTCTCCTCAACGCCACTGATGGTCCCAACCCCATTTATAAGGCAAGAAATCTTATTAAACCTGACAGGGCATACCTGTGAAGTGAAAACCATTTCAGGGGACTACCTCTTGAAGCTCTTCAAGAGAATGCCAAGAGTGTGCAAAGCAGTAATCAAAGCAAATGGTGGCTACTTTGAAGAACCTAGAATATGACATATTTTCAGTTGTTTTACACGTGTTTGTTATGTATATAATTCCACATGTGTTAATTCATAGTTTTGATTAGGGATGAGCGAACCCGAACTGTATAGTTCGGGTTCGTACCGAATTTTGGGGTGTCCGTGACATGGACCCGAACATTTTCGGAAAAGTCCGGGTTCGGGTTCGGTGTTCGGCGCTTTCTTGGCGCTTTTTGAAAGGCTGCAAAGCAGCCAATCAACAAGCGTTATACTACTTGCCCCAAGAGGCCATCACAGCCTTGCCTACTATTGGCATGGCTGTGATTGGCCAGTGCAGCATGTGACCCAGCCTCTATATAAGCTTGGGTCACGTAGCGCTGCACGTCACTCTGCTGATTGAAGCATAGGGAGAGGTTGCTGCTGCGACGTTAGGGCGAGATTAGGCAGATTAACTCCTCCAAAAGACTTCATTCTGTGATCGATCTGCAGCTGTGGATCATGGAAGTGCTAATATCGACTTGCTCACTTTTTTGAGGCTGCCCAGAGCGTTTTTAGATCACTTTTTTCTGGGGTGATCGGCGGCCATTTTGTGGCTTGTGGTGCGCCAGCACAAGCTATCACCAAGTGTATTTAACCATCAATAGTGTGGTTATTTTGTGCTATATCCTACATCAGCTGCAGGCTGAGCCTGTGTCACCGAAGTGCATTTAACCATCAACAGTCTGGTTATTTTTTGGCCATATACTACATCTGGTGCAGGCTGAGCCTGTGTCACCCAAGTGCATTTAACTATCAATAGTGTGGTTATTTTTTGGCCATATACTACATCAGGGGCAAGTTGAGCCTGTCACCCAGCGCCTAAAAAATAGACCTGACATTTCTATTCAACCAAATTTGTACTGTTTTAGCTGGTCAAGTTATTTGTAGTGACCGTAAAAGCACATTTTTTGTTCTGGGTTGAAAAACTATTCCCAAATTTGCCATTCTCAAAATAACTAGTTTCTGCTATATGAGGCCCACTTGAAATCTATCCCAAAAAGGATATCTTACATTGAAGGTGCTGATAGTGTCATTCAGAAAAACCTAAGACACACGCTACCGTGCAGATAGAAGTCTAATTCTGTGATTAAACCTATACCTGTCACACAGCGCAAAAAAAAACAGGCCTCACATTTCTATTCAACCAAATCTGTACTGTTTTAGCTGGTCAAGTTATTTGTAGTGACCGTAAAAGCACATTTTTTGTTCTGGGTTGAAAAACTATTCCCAAATTTGCCATTCTCAAAATAACTAGTTTCTGCTATATGAGGCCTACTTGAAATCTATCCCAAAAAGGATATCTTACATTGAAGGTGCTGATAGTGTCATTCAGAAAAACCTAAGACACACGCTACCGTGCAGATAGAAGTCTAATTCTGTGATTAAACCTATACCTGTCACACAGCGCCAAAAAAAACAGGCCTCACATTTCTATTCAACCAAATCTGTACTGTTTTAGCTGGTCAAGTTATTTGTAGTGACCGTAAAAGCACACTTTTTGTTCTGGGTTGAAAAAGCATTCCCAAATATGCCATTCTCAAAATTGTGGTGAACGGGAACAATGAGGAAAACATCTAATAAGGGACGCGTACGCGGACGTGGACATGGTCGTGGTGGTGTTAGTGGACCCTCTGGTGCTGGGAGAGGACGTAGCCGTTCTGCCACAGCCACACGTCCTAGTGAACCAACTACCTCAGGTCCCAGTAGCCAGCAGAATTTACAGCAATATTTGGTGGGGCCCAATGCCGTTCTAGGGATGGTAAGGCCTGAGCAGGTACAGGCATTAGTCAATTGGGTGGCCGACAGTGGATCCAGCACAGTCACATTATCTCCCACCCAGTCTTCTGCAGAAAGCGCACAGATGGCGCATGAAAACCAAGCCCATCGGTCTGTCACATCACCCCCATGCATATCAGGGAAACTGCCTGAGCCTCAAGTTATGCAGCAGTCTCTTATGCTGTTTGAAGACTCTGCTGCCAGGGTTTCCCAAGGGCATCCACCTAGCCCTTCCCCAGGGGTGGAAGAGATAGAATGCACTAACGCACAACCACTTATTTTTCCTGATGATGAGGACATGGGAATACCACCTCAGCACGTCTCTGATGATGACGAAACACAGGTGCCAACTGCTGCGTCTTTCTGCAGTGTGCAGACTGAACAGGAGGTCAGGGATCAAGACTGGGTGGAAGACGATGCAGGGGACGATGAGGTCCTAGACCCCACATGGAATGAAGGTCGTGCCACTGACTTTCACAGTTCGGAGGAAGAGGCAGTGGTGAGACCGAGCCAACAGCGTAGCAAAAGAGGGAGCAGTGGGCAAAATCAGAACACCCGCCGCCAAGAGACTCCGCGCCGCCAAGAGACTCCGCCTGCTACTGACCGCCGCCATCTATGACCGAGCACCCCAAAGGCAGCTTCAAGGAGTTCCCTGGCATGGCACTTCTTCAAACAATGTGCTGACGACAAGACCCGAGTGGTTTGCACGCTGTGCCATCAGAGCCTGAAGCGAGGCATTAACGTTCTGAACCTTAGCACAACCTGCATGACCAGGCACCTGCATGCAAAGCATGAACTGCAGTGGAGTAAACACCTTAAAAACAAGGAAGTCACTCAGGCTCCCCCTGCTACCTCCTTTGCTGCTGCCGCCTAGGCCTCTTCTGCTGCTGCCGCCGCCTCGGCCTCTTCTGCTGCTGCTGCTGCTGCCGCCTCGGCCTCTTCCTCCGCCTCTGGAGGAACGTTGGCACCTGCCGCCCAGCAAACATGGGATGTACCACCAACACCACCACCTGCGTCACCAAGCATCTCAACCATGTCACACGGCAGCGTTCAGCTCTCCATCTCACAAACATTTGAGAGAAAGCGTAAATTCCCACCTAGCCACCCTCGATCCCTGGCCCTGAATGCCAGCATTTCTAAACTACTGGCCTATGAAATGCTGTCATTTAGGCTGGTGGACACACACAGCTTCAAACAGCTCATGTCGCTTGCTGTCCCACAGTATGTTGTTCCCAGCCGGCACTACTTCTCCAAGAGAGCCGTGCCTTCCCTGCACAACCAAGTGTCCGATAAAATCAAGTGTGCACTGCGCAACGCCATCTGTGGCAAGGTCCACCTAACCACAGATACGTGGACCAGTAAGCACGGCCAGGGACGCTATATCTCCCTAACTGCACACTGGGTAAATGTAGTGGCGGCTGGGCCCCAGGCGGAGAGCTGTTTGGCGCACGTCCTTCCGCCGCCAAGGATCGCAGGGCAACATTCTTTGCCTCCTGTCTCCTCCTCCTCCTACTCAGCTTCCTCCTCCTCTTCTTCCACCTGCTCATCCAGTCAGCCACACACCTTCACCACCAACTTCAGCACAGCCCGGGGTAAACGTCAGCAGGCCGTTCTGAAACTCATATGTTTGGGGGACAGGCCCCACACCGCACAGGAGTTGTGGGGGGGTATAGAACAACAGACCGACGAGTGGTTGCTGCCGGTGAGCCTCAAGCCCGGCCTGGTGGTGTGCGATAATGGGCGAAATCTCGTTGCAGCTCTGGGACTAGCCGGTTTGACGCACATCCCTTGCCTGGCGCATGTGCTGAATTTGGTGGTGCAGAAGTTCATTCGCAACTACCCCGACATGTCAGAGCTGCTGCATAAAGTGCGGGCCGTCTGTTCGCACTTCCGGCGTTCACACCCTGCCGCTGCTCGCCTGTCTGCGCTACAGCGTAACTTCGGCCTTCCCGCTCACTGCCTCATATGCGACGTACCCACCAGGTGGAACTCCACCTTGCATATGCTGGACAGACTGTGCGAGCAGCAGCAGGCCATAGTGGAGTTTCAGCTGCAGCACGCACGGGTCAGTCGCACTGCGGATCAGCCCCTCTTCACCACCAATGACTGGGCCTCCATGCGAGACCTGTGTGCCCTGTTGCGCTGTTTCGAGTACTCCACCAACATGGCCAGTGGCGATGACGCCGTTATCAGCGTTACAATACCACTTCTATGTCTCCTTGAGAAAACACTTAGGGCGATGGTGGCCCAGGAGGAAGAGGGGTCATTTTTAGCACTTTCAGGCCAGTCTCTTCGAAGTGACTCAGAGGGAGGTTTTTTGCAACACCAGAGGCCAGGTACAAATGTGGCCAGACAGGGCCCACTACTGGAGGACGAGGAGGACGAGGATGAGGAGGAGGTGGAGGAGGATGAGGATGAAGCATGTTCACAGCGGGGTGGCACCCAAAGCAGCTCGGGCCCATCACTGGTGCGTGGCTGGGGGGAAACACAGGACGATGACGATACGCCTCCCACAGAGGACAGCTTGTCCTTACCTCTGGGCAGCCTGGCACACATGAGCGACTACATGCTGCAGTGCCTGCGCAACGACAGCAGAGTTGCCCACATTTTAACGTGTGCGGACTACTGGGTTGCCACCCTGCTGGATCCCCGGTACAAAGACAATGTGCCCACCTTACTTCCTACACTGGAGCGTGATAGGAAGATGCGCGAGTACAAGCGCACGTTGGTAGACGCGCTACTGAGAGCATTCCCAAATGTCACAGGGGAACCAGTGGAAGCCCAAGGCGAAGGCAGAGGAGGAGCAAGAGGTCGCCAACGCAGCTGTGTCACGGCCAGCTCCTCTGAGGGCAGGTTAGCATGGCAGAGATGTGGAAAAGTTTTGTCAACACGCCACAGCTAACTGCACCACCACCTGATACGGAACGTGTTAGCAGGACGCAACATTTCACTAACATGGTGGAACAGTACCTGTGCACACCCCTCCACGTACTGACTGATGGTTCGGCCCCATTCAACTTCTGGGTCTCCAAATTGTCCACGTGGCCAGAGCTAGCCTTTTATGCCTTGGAGGTGCTGGCCTTGCCGGCGGCCAGCGTTTTGTCTGAACGTGTATTCAGCACGGCAGGGGGCGTCAATACAGACAAACGCAGCCGCCTGTGTACAGCCAATGTGGACAAGCTGACGTTCATAAAAATGAACCAGGCATGGATCCCACAGGACCTGTCCATCCCTTGTGCAGATTAGATATTAACTACCTCCCCTTAACAATATATTATTCTACTCCAGGGCACTTCCTCATTCAATACTATTTTTATTTTCATTTTACCATTATATTGCGGGGCAACCCAAAGTTGAATGAACCTCTCCTCTGTCTGGGTGCCGGGGCCTAAATGTGTGACAGTGGCCTGTTCCAGTGGTGGGTGACGTGAAGCCTGATTCTCTAATATGACATGAAGACTGATTCTGCGCTGACATAAGGCCAGATTCTCTGTTACGGGACCTCTCTCCTCTGCCTGGGTGCCTGGGCCTAAATATGTGACAGTGGCCTGTTCCAGTGGTGGGTGACATGAAGCCTGATTCTCTGCTATGACATGAAGACAGATTCTGTGCTAACATAAGGCCAGATTCTCTGTTACGGGACCTTTCTCCTCTGCCTGGGTGCCTGGGCCTAAATATGTGACAGTGGCCTGTTCCAGTGGTGGGTGACGTGAAGCCTGATTCTCTGCTATGACATGAAGACTGATTCTGCGCTGACATAAGGCCAGATTCTCTGTTACGGGACCTCTCTCCTCTGCCTGGGTGCCGGGGCCTAAATGTGTGACAGTGGCCTGTTCCAGTGGTGGGTGACGTGAAGCCTGATTCTCTGCTATGACATGAAGACAGATTCTGTGCTGACATAAGGCCAGATTCTCTGTTACGGGACCTCTCTCCTCTGCCTGAGTGCCGGGGCCTAAATGTGTGACAGTGGCCTGTTCCAGTGGTGGGTGACGTGAAGCCTGATTCTCTGCTATGACATGAAGACAGATTCTGTGCTGACATAAGGCCAGATTCTCTGTTACGGGACCTCTCTCCTCTGCCTGGGTGCCTGGGCCTAAATATGTGACAGTGGCCTGTTCCAGTGGTGGGTGACGTGAAGCCTGATTCTCTGCTATGACATGAAGACTGATTCTGCGCTGACATAAGGCCAGATTCTCTGTTACGGGACCTCTCTCCTCTGCCTGGGTGCCTGGGCCTAAATGTGTGACAGTGGCTTGTTCCAGTGGTGGGTGACGTGAAGCCTGATTCTCTGCTATGACATGAAGACTGATTCTGCGCTGACATAAGGCCAGATTCTCTGTTACGGGACCTCTCTCCTCTGCCTGGGTGCCTGGGCCTAAATGTGTGACAGTGGCCTGTTCCAGTGGTGGGTGACGTGAAGCCTGATTCTCTGCTATGACATGAAGACTGATTCTGCGCTGACATAAGGCCAGATTCTCTGTTACGGGACCTCTCTCCTCTGCCTGCGTGCCTGGGCCTAAATGTGTGACAGTGGCCTGTTCCAGTGGTGGGTGACGTGAAGCCTGATTCTCTGCTATGACATGAAGACTGATTCTGCACTGACATAAGGCCAGATTCTCTGTTACGGGACCTCTCTCCTCTGCCTGGGTGCCTGGGCCTAAATATGTGACAGTGGCCTGTTCCAGTGGTGGGTGACGTGAAGCCTGATTCTCTGCTATGACATGAAGACTGATTCTGCGCTGACATAAGGCCAGATTCTCTGTTACGGGACCTCTCTCCTCTGCCTGGGTGCCTGGGCCTAAATGTGTGACAGTGGCCTGTTCCAGTGGTGGGTGACGTGAAGCCTGATTCTCTGCTATGACATGAAGACTGATTCTGCGCTGACATAAGGCCAGATTCTCTGTTACGGGACCTCTCTCCTCTGCCTGGGTGCCTGGGCCTAAATGTGTGACAGTGGCCTGTTCCAGTGGTGGGTGACGTGAAGCCTGATTCTCTGCTATGACATGAAGACATATTCTGTGCTGACATAAGGCCAGATTCTCTGTTACGGGACCTCTCTCCTCTGCCTGGGTGCCTGGGCCTAAATATGTGACAGTGGCCTGTTCCAGTGGTGGGTGACGTGAAGCCTGATTCTCTGCTATGACATGAAGACTGATTCTGCGCTGACATAACGCCAGATTCTCTGTTACGGGACCTCTCTCCTCTGCCTGGGTGCCTGGGCCTAAATGTGTGACAGTGGCCTGTTCCAGTGGTGTGTGACATGAAGCCTGATTCTCTGCTATGACATGAAGACTGATTCTGCGCTGACATAAGGCCAGATTCTCTGTTACGGGACCTCTCTCCTCTGTCTGGGTGCCGGGGCCTAAATGTGTGACAGTGGCCTGTTCCAGTGGTGGGTGACGTGAAGCCTGATTCTCTGCTATGACATGAAGACAGATTCTGTGCTGACATAAGGCCAGATTCTCTGTTACGGGACCTCTCTCCTCTGTCTGGGTGCCGGGGCCTAAATATGTGACAGTGGCCTGTTCCAGTGGTGGGTGACGTGAAGCCTGATTCTCTGCTATGACATGAAGACTTATTCTGTGCTGACATGAAGCCAGATTCTCTGCTATGGCATGAAGAGACTGATTCTCTGCTGACATGAAGCCAGATTCTTTGCTATGGCATGAAGAGACTGATTCTCTGCTGACGTGAAGCCAGATTCTCTGCTATGGGACCTCTGTCCAATTGATATTGGTTCATTTTTATTTTTTTTATTTTAATTTTAATTCATTTCCCTATCCACATTTGTTTGCAGGGGATTTACCTACATGTTGCTGCCTTTTGCAGCCCTCTAGCTCTTTCCTGGGCTGTTTTACAGCCTTTTTAGTGCCCAAAAGTTCGGGTCCCCATTGACTTCAATGGGGTTCGGGACGAAGTTCTGTTCGGGTTCGGATCCCGAACCCGAACATTTCCGGGAAGTTCGGCCGAACTTCTCGAACCCGAACATCCAGGTGTTCGCTCAACTCTAGTTTTGATGCTTTCAGTGTGAATTTACAATTTTTATAGTCATGAAAATAAAGAAAACTCTTTGAAAGAGAAGGTGTGTCCAAACTTTTGGTCTGTACTGTATGTCAATACAAAAAATAAATACCCCTTTATAATGTGTGCCAGAGCAAAAAATATCCCTTATAATGTGTGTCAGTATAAAAAAAATGCTCCAGTAGAACCAATGTCTCCATAGTGCCACCCCCCTTACTATGTGTGCCAGTACAAGAAAATGCCCCTTCTGTGTGACAGTAAAAAAAACTCCCCCTTATAATGTGTGCCAGTTCAACAAGGACATTTGCCTCTTCTAATTTGCCTCTTCTGATCTATGCCCTTAACTGTATGGTGCCCAGCTCTACTTAGGCCTAAATCAGAGGGAATGGTGGGCAGGGAGACATCACTTCTGTGCCCTGCTGCAGAATTAGTATGGAGAGATGAGCGCTACCACAATGGAAGTGCTCATTGCCCACAGCTCTGCTGTGCTCCTCCATTTGTCCCTACTCGGTGCCTCACCTCACCTCATTGACAGTGCTCCACTGGTCAGGAGGGAGCTGATAGGCTGTTATATCACCTGTTGAATGGTGTATGCTGTGTTATCTATACAGAGGTGTTGTCTGTCATTATAATTCTGCCTGTGATAATAATAAGATGGATACTGAAAAGTTACCTGCACAGAACAGGACGTCTTGACATATTTTAGGCATAGTGGCCAGTGTGAAAACTGACAAATTAGATTATTTTTTAAATATAGTGACTTGGAAACTTTAAAACAAAGATCACCAACAATTCTAAAGAAATATGTTTAATGCAAAAATGTGACTTAAAGGGCTTCTGTCAGCCCACTAAACCGTTTTTTTTTTTTTTGCTTAATAATAACCCCTACACTGCGATTTATCCATACATAAGTAAAATAATAATTTTGGTTCAGTAGAATTTGCTAAAACCCTATTTTTATAATATGTAAATTACCTTGCTACCAGCAAGTAGGGCGGCTACTTGCTGGTAGCAGCCGCATCCTCCGATGGTAATGACGCCCCCTCTGCTTGTTGATTGACAGGGCCAGCGGACGGGATCTTTCTCCGCTGGCCCTGCCTGTTTTCATTCAATATCTGGCGCCTGCGCCACGGCCATACCTATCTTCAATCGGCGCAGGCGCACTGAGAGGCGGCCACTCACTCGGCCGCTTCATCCTCAATGCGCCTGCGCCGGGTGTAGATGTGACGTCATCGGCGCAGGCGCATTGAGGATGAAGCGGCCGAGTGAGTGGCCGCCTCTCAGTGCGCCTGCGCCGATTGAAGATAGGTACGGCCGCGGCGCAGGCGCCAGATATTGAATGAAAACAGGCAGGGCCAGCGGAGAAAGATCCCGTCCGCTGGCCCTGTCAATCAACAAGCAGAGGGGGCGTCATTACCATCGGAGGATGCGGCTGCTACCAGCAAGTAGCCGCCCTACTTGCTGGTAGCAAGGTAATTTACATATTATAAAAATAGGGCTTTAGCAAATTCTACTGAACCAAAATTATTATTTTACTTATGTATGGATAAATCGCAGTGTAGGGGTTATTATTAAGCAAAAAAAAAAAAAAACGGTTTAGTGGGCTGACAGAAGCCCTTTAAACAATAGTTCATTTATATAATTTCTTTTTTATAAAGTTTTTTGAGTCACCTTTATAGCATAAAACCCTTTATAATCCTGCCCAAAATTATATTAAGGGGTTATCCCATGATTAATGTAAAAATGCAGTCCCTGTCTAACAAACTTAGAACCAGCCCTGTACCTCACATGGATCCAGAGATCTCCCCATCCGTTGCTCCAAATGCTCTGCTGGCAGCTTTGGGTTTGTGCACTTTCTCAAGGGTGTGTCCTTTCTACTGCAGCTGGTGGCAGTTGAAGGATGGAAGTGAGCACGTGCTTCCATCTCAGTTTACAGAACAGAGAGATTAGAAAAAGGGCAAACAGCATGTGGCGCTATACAGATAGATTTCAGTGACTAACTCAATGGCTGTACAAAATTTTTAATTACATGCAATTACAAAAGTATTCAGATCCAGGTGCTGGTTTAAGAAAAGTAGAATATTTTTTTGTGTGGGACAACTCCCTTAAAAATTTTTTTATTATACAATGGTTGAGCTTTAGTTACATAAAACATGAAGACAACTCCTGACCATATGTTTGTGACCCCCTACCTTCTCTATAAGAAGAATTAGCCGTATGATGAGTCCTTTATCAGCAGATAGAATAACATGGTTACCTAGAAGTCTATAAAATAATCTAAGAATGTGACTGACAGGGAAGGCTTAGTTTTGGAGAAAAATAATCTAGACTGGCATTAAAATAATTTTCTTTCTGGTGATCAATTTACCGATATAATTGTCTTAAAATTTGTTAATTCCACTGAACTTGCTTTCTCCTCGGGAGGCTTATATTTCTGAAAATACCTTAGCAAGGAAATCTGATAAATATTGGAAATGTTCAGCGTAATGAGTTGACACTGAGGAGGATTCATCCATTTTCACAATATCAAGGAGACGTCTGCCAATATTTTTCTCGAAGGACAGTTCTTGATCCTACATATTGAATACTGCAACCTAAAAATAGATGATATAAAGAAGGTTATATGTAGAAATCCATAATGCTACATTGTTAGCTTTGACCATATATGCAAAGCTATCAGGAGTGGTAGCAAAGTAACATAAACCTAGTCTACTAGCATGCTTCTATATTACTGTGTTTCAAGGTTTCACAGCAACATCCAAACAGACCCTCATTCTGGTTCTGGTACTTGGTTGACTGTCTTGAGGTTAATTTTGGAGCAGAAGCTGTATAGACTGGTCCTTCTTGATTTCTGCATCTAGCAAGGAGTAATTGGGATAGTGTTTTCTTAGTCTGATCTTTCTCCTTGCATCTACCTTATTAATAGGATGGCTTGCTGAAGCCCATAGACTTCTCTGGACTAGATGCCTTCAATTTTGCAAAAATTATGTGTATTATAAAGGTATTTTAATTCTTCCAAGGGGGGAGAATACAGTGCTTCACAGTGGCATCAGGCCTACAAGCCTGTAATATAGACCCATAGGTGCCATAGGACCCATCAGTGTGCATGGACCCTAAGGTACATGTTTAGCTGGTTCTTTTTTGAGTAGCTGTTTCTTCTGTGTAACAGCATCCATCTTGTGATGACTAGGTCCCTTACAGATTTGGCATAGGGCTAAACCAGGAATTGGAGTCAAGGGGTTGTGTGGTCTTGGGAAGGCATGGTAGATTTTCCCACATGAAATCCCCAGGTTGTTACTCATTGAGTCTCTGTTAAAAAAAGCTGACATAAGAATGAGCTGAAATCACAGTGTCAAGGCAGGAGGCAGTAATCCTGGCCAGATGGAGAACAGGTCATGGCAGGCAAAATCATGACCTGCAGGAAAATCACAGCAGCCTCATCACTAATTATTATAAATCAGCACAATGTTACCAGGACTCGTTGAGTCGCCATGCAGCCATTACCTAAATATTTCTTTATTATTTTCCCCAAGATTCTATATTGTTTACATTCATTTACAAGGTCTAGACTTTTGACAGATGAAACAAACTTGAGAGCTACTGACATTACAGTAGTGACTGTGGAACATCTGGCAGAAGACTACGGGTTACAGCATACATTTGTATAAAATCTGTATATTGATCGTTATTAAAGCTGAATGACGCAATGGGAAAAAAAACAAGTAAAGGAAAATGAGAAGTAATCCCAGAATTTACCCTGGAGGCTCGGGGATCAATAGAAAAAGACCAGCTGAGGAGTGAATAGAAGGGGAGAGTACAGTAGTACAGTAGATGAATATAATAAGAGAAAAACAGATTTGAAAAAGTTATTTGGCCTTTTTGCATTAATAGCGATAGAATCAGAGAAAATGTACTTATGTGGCAGTAAGAATTGTGCTTTCTTTACTGACATTAAAGGGGTGGTCCCCATGATATGTTAAAAAAAATTATATCAGACAGAATCTCTTTCTAACAAAGCTAGAACCAACCCTGTAGCTCCCATGCATCCAGAACTCGGCCCATTCCTTGCTCTAGTTGCTAGATTTTCTTTAGGCTGGCAGCTGAAAGGTGTGTCCACTGCTGCAGCTGTCTCACTGTCACAATTCAGGATGCGTGTCCTTTCTGTAGTGTAGCAGTCAGGGGAGGAAGAGACCGCAGGGTAGGGTTCAAATACAGTACAGCAGACGAGGAGGCTAAAGCAGATACCGGCTTTATTAAATAACAGAATATAACGGCCGGAAAATCGGATTAACAGTATTGTGCCGATGCACCAGAGGCGCAATCGACAAATGACAGGAACAGTGTTAACAAGTTTACATAAATTTACAGGAAGGATAACTGAACTTTTCATATACCAAATAACTCAAACCAGCAAACACATAAAAATACACGCTACTCTCCTCTACTCAGGGCACAGATTAGCACCAGTGCACACTCACAGTTCTGTGGGCAGCTGCTTGTCTTGGTCTGGTACATAAAGGCAGGTGTAGTTTGGATCTTGATCCGGTTGCTTACTTGTCCCATCGCGGTCTTTTCCTCTCTCTGTCTAGATTGCAGGTACAGGCATCCACATAGTTTGGCTCTGACAGGAGTACCTGTCCTATCACTGGTCCCTGAATTGAACAATATCACTCCTCTCGGACACACTTTACAGTCTCTGTTGTTCTGTTCGACAGCAGCCTGGAAGAATCACTTTACAGTCTCTGTTCACATCAGCCAGAAAAGCGCACTCCAGTCAGGAAGACACACACCAGACTGAGCCCGGGGACTTGAAACTCCTCCTACATCCTCTGGAACAAACAACTTCATTTCTTTCTTACTCAACAACACAGTGGCCTCTTGTGGCTGGAGGAAGGCATCACAGTCTGTGTGGAACCTATCTCTAGCAATACAGCGCAATGTGAATTGGTGTTTCTAGGGGCTGACCCTTACATGCCTCTCCACTTAAAGGTGGTCGTCTTCGGCCTTGCTATATACTCCATGAGAAAGCAAGGGTTAATATAACTTCTAAACGGCAGTACAACATTGCCCACAATACATACAGGTAGACCAAATGAACTGATCGGCAGCATACCTGTTTGGTGGAACCCCTGCAGTAAGCCTACTAGATCTCCGGAGCTCTTGACTATCTGGTAAGACCTGACTCTCCCCACTGGGAGCTGCCAACCTAGAGTCTTCCACTACAATAGGAGATTTGGATGTGGTCGAGGGTACCTCCTCACTGCAAGCCGGTACTGGTTCTGTGGAAGGAGCTTCTTTACTTGTGGCCTCGGAACTTTCCTCAGTGTTAGGAACGGTCCACCAGTCTTCACTATCATTTTCATCAGGGATAAGTTCTGAGGACGGGACAGAACAGAAGGAAGTGTCCTCTGAGCAGGTGTGGGATCTTCAGAACACTCCTCATTTTTAACCCGTACTTCGTAGACTGGACCATTGGGGTACATTCTCTTGATCACTTTGTATGGCTGTACTTCCCAACGCTCGCTCAACTTGCCTCTGGGACGTTTCTCTCACACCAGTACCCAGTCCCCAGGCTGCTACAGAACCTCCTGGATTGGAGGACGGTCAGTATGTGTTCTCTCTTGCAACCGCTGACCTGCTAACCGGCAGGTGGTGTGTAGCAGCTGAGAGTGTTCTTTCACCCATGAGATGGTCGATCGTTCTATTAGGTTCTCTGGTTGTTCTAGGTTCAATTCAACGATTTCCTGACCGACCTGTAACCAGTGGTGGTGTGGACCGGATTATTGTAGGCCCAGACCAATTCAGGCAGGTAGTCAGGCCAGTGTGTCTTCTTATCTTCCTCTAGTGTCCTCAGCATTTGAAGCAGTGTCCGGTTAAAGCGCTCGCAGGCCCCATTCCCTTGGGGATTATATGGGGTTGTCCTGGATTTTTCAATGCCATACAGTCTGTGTAGCTCCTCCATCACTTTCCCTTGAAAATACGCTCCTTGATCTGAGTGAATCCACTTTGGACACCCGTAGACCTGGATGAAGTCTTGACAGACAGCCCGAGCTGTGGACTCAGCTGTCTGGTCTCGAGTTGGGGTGACCACTGCAAACTTGGAGAAGTTGTCAATCATGACCAGGCAGTACTGTAGGCCTCTGGCTGATTGTCCCACAAGGAGATAGTCTATCATTAATACTTCCAGCAGTTCTTTGGTCTGTATGGCCTGTAGGGGTGCCCTCTGTTCCGTGCTTTTAGTGAGTTCACACACTCGACACTGTCTGCAAAGTTCCTCAACCGTGGCCTCCAGTTGCGGACAATATACATAACGCTGCAGCCACTGGTAGGTCTTGACTGGCCCGAAGTGAGCTCCAAATTCATGAGCCTCTTTGACTATCTCACGTGTCGCGATTTTGGGAGTTACTACCTGCCTCCTCGCCTCTAGATCAGCAGGCTGTTGCCACTTGCAGTACAAAACAGCTCCGTGAACTTCCAGTCTGTCCCACTGATGTAGAATGGACTTCATCAAAGCGTCAAGGTCAGTCCTTTCTTCTCTGTTGGGTTTCCTTCGCTGGGTTACCCAGCTATTCATCTGTCGCAGTCCAACATCTTCATCTTGTATTCGGCCCCATTCTTCATTAGTTCTCCCTAATGTCTTGGGTAAAGCACGGGCCTCCCCACTTGTCTGTGCCGCGACTGCTGGAGGTGCGAACTTGCGGAAGTCTTTTTGTTCATCGAGATCCCCTACCGGAGTTTCAAAAGTGACCCTCGACAGACCATCGGCATTAGTGTTCTCTGTAGCAGAGCGGTAGCAAATTGAGAAATCATACTTTGCAAGGGGAGCTGCCCAACGTTGCTCCAGGGCTCCCAGCTTGGCAGTGTCCAGATGGGCCAGGGGGTTGTTGTCAGTCCGTACAAAAATCTTAGCCCCTGTCAGATATCCCGCAAACTTCTCAGTCATGGCCCACTCCAGGGCAAGGAGTTCCAGCCGAAAGGAACTAGTTGTGGGGGTTTCGCTCCATATCCCGCAGGGACCTACTGGCATAGGCGATAACTCTTTTGTGTCCATCTTGTACCTGTGACAGGACTGGCCCGAGTCCGTAGAGACTTCCATCAGTAGATAATAGGAACGGTTTGTCGAAGTCGGCATAAGCCAAGATGGGGGCCAATGTCAGGGCTTCTTTCAGGGCCTGGAAGGCCTCCTCTTGCTTCTATCCCCAGGGAACACTTTGCCCTTTGGGTCTCCAAGCCGTTCCTCTCAACAACTCATTCAGAGGACCCGCTATCTTTGCATAGTCTTTGATGAACCGCCGGTAGTATCCGGTCAGTCCAAAGAAGGCCTTCAACTCCCGCAGCGTTCTGGGCACTAGCCATTCTCGTATTGCAGACACTTTGTCTTGGGATGGCAGCACTCCAACTTCGGACATCATATGGCCCAAGTACTCGATCTCCCTATTGAAGAGATGACACTTCTTTGGCTTTAACTTCAGGCCATGGGATCGCAGTCGCTCGAGTACCTGCCCTAGTCAATTAAGGTGTTCTTGAAAAGTAGTGGAGTACACAATGATATCGTCCAGGTATATCAGAGTGGCTTCAAAATTCAGGTCTCCCAGACATATCTCCATCAGCCGCTGGAAGGTGCCCGGGGCATTAGACAGCCTGAATGGCATCCTATTGAATTCAAATAGTCCCATGGGGAGTATGAATGTTGTCTTAGCCCTGTCCTGCTCTGCCACCAGTACCTGCCAGTACCCACTTGCTATATCCAGGGTGGAGAAATATTTTGCCCGTCCTAGAGCCATCAGAGACTCCTCGATGCGAGGCAGAGGGTATGAGTCTCACGCGGTGCATGCATTCAACTGCCGGTAAACCACAGAAAATCGAATAGTGCTGTCCTTCTTTTTGACAAGCACCACTTGGGCTGCCCAAGGGCTCTGGATACCCCTCACCACTCCAGAATCTATCATCTGTTTCAACAATGTCTTCCCCTCCTGGTACAACTTGAGCGGAATCTGCCGATATCTCTCCCAAATTGGAGTGTCCCTCATCGGTATCTCATGCGTGATAGCATCTGTGCAGCCAAAGTCATCGGTATGGCAGGCAAACGCAGTCTGATTCTCCCACATCATGGTTTCAACTGCTCGCAAGCGGTCTGAACCGAGAGCCTTCACATCTATCTCTATTTGGTCCAAGATGGTTCTCCAATTCCATTCTGGGGTCGGCGCCTCTTCTGCGCTGGCAGTAACTGCCAGGGTCCAAACAGCCTCACCTACCGGAGCTAGAGTCACTTCTCTTCGACTCAGCACTTCTCCCCGATGTAGGTACACACGAGCCAGTTCCACTCCTGGGGTCAAGAAGACTTCTAGATGTCCGAGATTCACAGCTCTTATGGGTACTTGTCCATTCTGGACCACTGCCAGTGTCCGGGCCACCAGGGCATCCTGGCCTAGCTTCCCTAGGCCTACTGGTTCAATGATCACCTCCATACCTTCAAGTTTGCAGAAGGTTCCCATGGGCAGTGCTAGTACAGTCTCCCGACCAGGAGGGAGCATGAGGGTAGCCCTTCCCGGCACTCGGATAGTTCCCACAGACTGTTGTGCTGGGACACTATTCTGTGTCCCACAGAATCGGATCAACCGTTGAAATGCCTTCTGGGTGGGTTTGTGCGGAGTGGCCTGCTTCAAATAACCTGGGCCCCGTTTAGTGAACATGATTTGGTCCAATTCTCACAGAATATTCATGCCATTATCACCGGTACATCCTCTTTGAACGTCTCGGAGGACCAGCAGGATACCTTTTCTCCCCACTTCTTGTCCACATAGCCGTACATTCATCCACACGACTCCCGTGACAGGGATCTGTTGTTGATTAGCCGCTGTAACCCGGACCAATGTCTCTCGCTCAGGCTTGGCCAAAGTAACGGTTGAAGTAGGACGGCGGTTCCGGGAGTCCAGATGGATCACTCCTACACCCTCTGGTGAAGTGTCCGTAATTTCCACACCGCCAACACTGTGCCTCTTGATGGCCTTCTATTTGCCTGCGTGCGGGAGGTGCCCTTAGAAGTTGACTGGCTGGCCTCAATGGAGGATATTGAGGAACTCGATGGAAATGTAAATTAGGGTAAGGATGTTCTGTTGTAGGAACCTGCGAGGCTGCCTGATAGGTCCGTTGTTGGGCCGGATAGGCAGCCTCAGGGTATAGCAAGACCCCATTTGTCATTCCATGTGCGTCAACTTCTCGTGCATAACACTCAGGGAGCTCTGCAAGTATTGTACCACCCTGACTAGGACCTCTTCATTTTTTGTAACCCCGAGGGGTGTGGCGGTTTGGGTCCACCCCGACTCATTCCCGCAGGGCCTGTGTCAGCGGAGTGCTGTAGAGCCCCAGAATGAATTGTTCCCGCAGTATCCGGTCTATGAGTCCCATGCCGGTTACTCTGTCTGCCTCTTTTTCCTGTACCTCGGCCAATACTTCCTGTAGCGCCGTCGTATATTCTGAGACTCCTTCGTCTTCCCGCTGAATCCGGTAAAAAACTTTTCCAGGAGGTGCCCTGCAATAGCTGTTTCACCGTATATTTCTTCCAGAAATCGCGCGATCTCTTTCAACGTATTGCGCGTGGCTTCTGGTTGTAGGAACACATTTCTTCAGGCCTCACCCTCTAGGGCGGCCAAAGCGATTTCCACTTATAGTTCTGAGCTGACATTGTAAATCCTAGCAGTGCTCTGTAACCTTGTCACCCAGTCCGACAGTAACATGTTCAAATTTGGGCAGCAAGTTAAACAGTGTGCCAATAGGGAGGGCCCTTGCAGGGGTTCCACCATTGCCTAAGGTATTCACATTAGCATCATGCACATTGCCTACAGCCGCTTCCATCTCTGTGACTGTACCCTGCCCTGTTTTTGAATATGATTGATCACACATTGTAACTTATATTTGTTGTATATGTGCGCTATATACAGGATGATATTGGCAGACAATATTCATACTTTTTTCTCCTGTACAGGGCAAAAGCTCTATCTTTTCCTTTTGTTTCCCTTCTTTTTCACGGTGCACTCTATTCACATCTCTCACTTATCTTGCACTATAATAATAACAATGAATTATTTATTTATTTACTAGTGGCCTCTCTTTGCCCTCTAGGATCAGGTGATGTGGCGTCTAATACGCTGATTATAGGTGCTCTATGTGTTTGCAATTTTATTATTCAGTGTGCTACTTTTATTATGGTTTGGAACTTGCGGTCATATGTGTATATAACATTTATATGTGTATTCATTGGCTGTATCTATAGTTGTCCTGCTACCCCTTTATAAATGATACGATGTCCATGTAGCCTTGTTTTATTTATAAATCTTTATAACTATAACTATGATGCTCCGGTACGTATAATGGTTTAAGGACCTGGGTGATGTCAGACTGATGTAATGGTCACATGTAAAGGCTGTCAGACTGATGTAATGGTCACATGTACCTTGTGATCAGTGCATCATCGCTGCTTAATGCCAGGTCCTATACCTTTTTGCCTGTTTGGCCCGCCTCTTAATCACATGATCTGATATGCGATGCCTGATTGGAAAGCATTGTTCCAGGACACATCTGGTACCAATTTTACTTTATTTGATTATAGGAAGACGCTATAAAAAGAGGAGTTTGTGCAATTGTTTCTTATCCCCGGAAGAAGCCAGGTGTTACTGGTAAAACGATGTTGGATGGAGGCGGCTGAGGGTTCCACACGCATTCTTGGGTAGTTATTTGCTTATCCTTTCCACACATAGGTCTGTTTATGCCTTACTTAGGATTTTTATGTCTGATGGCTTCTATTGTCTTATTGGCCTGCTTGTGTGTGGCTTCTCTCTGCAATCTATATACCCTTGTGTGTGGCTTCTCTCTGCAATCTATATACCCTTGTGTGTTGACCCCCTAGCCTCCTCTAGGGTTGTTTTTTCCTCACTGAAGGTTCCCCCTTCCTTGCTGCTGTTTTTACAAAGTATATTTTTATACATGTTAAATTAATGTATGTTAAATAAAGACTCTTTCATGCTTATATACAGTACAGACCAAAAGTTTGGACACACCTTCTCATTCAAAGAGTTTTCTTTATTTTCATGACTATGAAGGCAACAAAACTATGAATTAACACATGTGGAATTATATACATAACAAACAAGTGTAAAACAACAGAAAATATGTCATATTCTAGGTTCTTCAAAGTAGCCACCTTTTGCTTTGATTACTGCTTTGCACACTCTTGGCATTCTCTTGATGAGCTTCAAGAGGTAGTCCCCTGAAATGGTCTTCCAACAGTCTTGAAGGAGTTCCCAGAGATGCTTAGCACTTGTTGGCCCTTTTGCCTTCACTCTGCGGTCCAGCTCACCCCAAAACATCTCGATTGGGTTCAGGTCCGGTGACTGTGGAGGCCAGGTCATCTGGCGCAACACCCCATCACTCTCCTTCATGGTCAAATAGCCCTTACTTTCAAAGTTTTCCCAATTTTTCGGCTGACTGACTGACCTTCATTTCTTAAAGTAATGATGGCCACTCGTTTTTCTTTGCTTAGCTGCTTTTTTCTTGCCATCAAATTTGGGCAGCAAGTTAAACAGTGTGCCCATAGGGAGGGCCCTTGCAGGGGTTCCACCATTGCCTGAGGTATTCACATTAGCATCATGCACATTGCCTTCAGCCGCCTCCATCTCTGTGACTGTAACCTGCTTGCAGCGCCACTTGTAGCGGTCAGGGGAGGAAGAGACCGCAGGGCAGGGTTCAAATACAGTACAGCAGACGAGGAGGCTAAAGCAGATACCGGCTTTATTAAATAACAGAATATAATGGCCGGAAAATTGGTTTACCAGTATTGTGCCGATGCACCTGGGGCGCAATCGACAAATGACAGGAACAGTGTTAACAAGTTCACATAAATTTACAGGAAGGATAACTGAACTTTGCATATACTAAATACGCTCCAAACAGCAAACACATAAAAATACAGGCTACTCTCCTCTAATATTTTCCTGTCTGAAGCCTGCTACTCAGGGCACGTTGCTACAACACTCTGACTAAAGTATCCTGTTGTATGACCTATCACAGATTTGCACCGGTGCACACTCACAGTTCTGTGGGCAGCTGCTTGTCTTGGTCTGGTATGTGGAGGCAGGTGTAGTCTGGATCCTGATCTGGTCGCTTGCTTGTCCCAGCACAGACTTTTCCTCTCTCTGTCTAGATTGCAGGTACAGGCATCCACATAGTTTGGCTCAGTGGCAGGACATGCGCATTACTATTCAGATTGAACACCTTTACAATGAAGTTAGGAGAATATTTGACAATTCAATATAAAAAAAATGTAAGTGTTGCATAATACAGTCCTGATCAAAAGTTTAAGACCACTTGAAAAATGGCAAAAAATCATATTTTACATTGTTGGATCTTAACAAGGTTCCAAGTAGAGCTTCAACATGCAACAAGAAGAAATGAGAGTGAGACAAAACATTTTTTAAGCATTCAATTAATTGAAAATAACGATTAAACTGAAACAGGCAGTTTTTCAGCTGATCCAAATTTTAGGACCACATGCCTTTAAAAGGCCAAATCTGTGCAAAGATGTGGATTCATTGTCATTTTCTGTCAGGTAGTCACACGTTGTGATGGCAAAGGCAAAAAAACTCTCCCTTTTTGAACGTGGTCGGGTTGTTGAACTGCATAAGCAGGGTCTCTCACAGCGCGCCATCGTTGCTGAGGTGGGACGCAGTAAGACAGTCATTTGGAATTTCTTAAATGATCCTGAGGGTTATGGAACAAAAAAGTCAAGTGGAAGACCGAAAAAAATTTCATCAACACTGAGCCGGAGGATCCAATTGGCTGTCCGTCAAGACACTGGACGATCCTCGACCCAAATTAAGGCCCTTACTGGTGGTGACTGCAGCCCCATAACCATCAGACGGCATCTGAGACTGAAGGGCTTCAAAAACAAAAAACATCTTCAAAGACCTCGTCTCCTTTGCAAGAGAGCACCAAACATGGGACATTCAAAGGTGGAAGAAAGTTTTATTCTCTGATGAGAAAAAATTTAACCTTGATGGTCCTGATGGTTTCCAACGTTACTGGCATGACAGGAAGATCCCACCTGAGATGTTTTCTATGCGCCACAGTGGAGGGGCGCCATAATGGTCTGGAGTGCTTTTTCCTTCAGTGGAACAATGGAGCTTCAGGAAGTGCAGGGGCGTCAAACGGTCGCTGGCTATGTCCAGATGTTGCAGAGAGCATTCCTCATGACTGAGGGCCCTCGTCTGTGTGGTAACAACTGAGTTTTTCAACAGGACAACGCTACAGTACACAATGCCCGCAGGACAAGGGACTTCTTCCAGGAGAATAACATCACTCTTTTGGCCCATCCTGCATGTTCCTCTAATCTAAATCCAATTGAGAACCTTTGGGGATGGATGGATGGCAAGGGAAGTTTACAAAAATGGACAACAGTTCCAGACAGTAGATGGCCTTCGTGCGGCCGTCTTCACCACTTGGAGAAATGTTCCCACTCACCTCATGGAAACGCTTGCATCAAGCATGCCAAAACGAATTTTTGAAGTGATAAACAATAACGGCGGAGCTACTCATTACTGATGTTTGGAAGTTGGATTTCTGTTTTGAGGGGGTTTCGTTTTTTTTGGGAGGTGTGGTCCTAAACTTTTGATCAGCTGAAAAACAGCCTGTTTCAGTTTATTTGTTGTTTTCATTAAATTGAATGCTCAAAAAATGTTTTGTCTCACTCCCATTTCTTCTTGTTGCATGTTGAAGCTCTACTTGGAACCTTGTTAACCACCTCCGGACCGCTGTACGCACAGACGCGTCCTGGAGGTGAATGATTCATTCCTCCTGGACGCGCCGGCGCGTCCTCTCGCGAGACGCGAGATTTCCTGTGAACGCGCGCACACAGGCGCGCGCGCTCACAGGAACGGAAGGTAAGAGAGTTGATCTCCAGCCTGCCAGCGGCGATCGTTCGCTGGCAGGCTGGAGATGTGTTTTTTTTAACCCCTAACAGGTATATTAGACGCTGTTTTGATAACAGCGTCTAATATACCTGCTACCTGGTCCTCTGGTGGTCCCCTTTGTTTGGATCGACCACCAGAGGACACAGGTAGCTCAGTAAAGTCCCACCAAGCACCACTACACTACACTACACCCCCCCCCCCGTCACTTATTAACCCCTTATTAGCCCCTGATCACCCCTGATCACCCCATATAGACTCCCTGATCACCCCCCTGTCATTGATCACCCCCCTGTCATTGATTACCCCCCTGTAAAGCTCCATTCAGATGTCCGCATGATTTTTACGGATCCACTGATAGATGGATCGGATCCGCAAAACGCATCCGGACGTCTGAATGAAGCCTTACAGGGGCGTGATCAATGACTGTGGTTATCACCCCATATAGACTCCCTGATCACCCCCCCTGTCATTGATCAACCCCTGTAAAGCTCCATTCAGACGTCCGCATGATTTTTACGGATCCACTGATAGATGGATCGGATCCGCAAAACGCATCCGGACGTCTGAATGAAGCCTTACAGGGGCGTGATCAATGACTGTGGTGATCACCCCATATAGACTCCCTGATCACCCCCCTGTAAAGCTCCATTCAGATGTCCGCATGATTTTTACGGATGCACTGATAGATGGATCCGATCCGCAAAACGCATCCGGACGTCTGAATGAAGCCTTATAGGGGCATGATCAATGACTGTGGTGATCACCCCATATAGACTCCCTGATCACCCCCCTGTAAAGCTCCATTCAGATGTCCGCATGATTTTTACGGATGCACTGATAGATGGATCCGATCCGCAAAACGCATCCGGACGTCTGAATGAAGCCTTACAGGGGCATGATCAATGACTGTGGTGATCACCCCATATAGACTCCCTGATCACCCCCCTGTAAAGCTCCATTCAGATGTCCGCATGATTTTTACAGATGCACTGATAGATGGATCCGATCCGCAAAACGCATCCGGACGTCTGAATGAAGCCTTACAGGGGCATGATCAATGACTGTGGTGATCACCCCATATAGACTCCCTGATCACCCCCCTGTCATTGATTACCCCCCTGTAAAGCTCCATTCAGATGTCCGCATGATTTTTACGGATGCACTGATAGATGGATCGGATCCGCAAAACGCATCCGGACGTCTAAATGAAGCCTTACAGGGGCGTGATCAATGACTGTGGTGATCACCCCATATAGACTCCCTGATCACCCCCCTGTCATTGATTACCCCCCTGTAAAGCTCCATTCAGACATCCGCATGATTTTTACGGATCCACTGATAGATGGATCGGATCCGCAAAACGCATCCGGACGTCTGAATGAAGCCTTACAGGGGCATGATCAATGACTGTGGTGATCACCCCATATAGACTCCCTGATCACCCCCCTGTCATTGATTACCCCCCTGTCATTGATTACCCCCCTGTAAAGCTCCATTCAGACATCCGCATGATTTTTACGGATCCACTGATAGATGGATCGGATCCGCAAAACGCATCCGGACGTCTGAATGAAGCCTTACAGGGGCATGATCAATGACTGTGGTGATCACCCCATATAGACTCCCTGATCACCCCCCTGTCATTGATCAACCCCCCTGTCATTGATCAACCCCCCTGTCATTGATCAACCCCCCTGTCATTGATCACCCCCCTGTCATTGATCACCCCTCTGTAAGGCTCCATTCAGATATTTTTTTGGCCCAAGTTAGCGGAATTTTTTTTTTTTTTTTCTTACAAAGTCTCATATTCCACTAACTTGTGTCAAAAAATAAAATCTCACATGAACTCACCATACCCCTCACGGAATCCAAATGCGTAAAATTTTTTAGACATTTATATTCCAGACTTCTTCTCACGCTTTAGGGCCCCTAGAATGCCAGGGCAGTATAAATACCCCACATGTGACCCCATTTCGGAAAGAAGACACCCCCAGGTATTCCGTGAGGGGCATATTGAGTCCATGAAAGATTGAAATTTTTGTCCCAAGTTAGCGGAACGGGAGACTTTGTGAGAAAAAAATTAAAAATATCAATTTCCGCTAACTTGTGCCAAAAAAAAAAAATTTCTATGAACTCGCCATGCCCCTCATTGAATACCTTGGGGTGTCTTCTTTCCAAAATGGGGTCACATGTGGGGTATTTATACTGCCCTGGCATTCTAGGGGCCCCAAAGCGTGAGAAGAAGTCTGGTATCCAAATGTCTAAAAATGCCCTCCTAAAAGGAATTTGGGCACCTTTGCGCATCTAGGCTGCAAAAAAGTGTCACACATCTGGTATCGCCGTACTCAGGAGAAGTTGGGGAATGTGTTTTGGGGTGTCATTTTACATATACCCATGCTGGGTGAGAGAAATATCTTGGTCAAATGCCAACTTTGTATAAAAAAATGGGAAAAGTTGTCTTTTGCCAAGATATTTCTCTCACCCAGCATGGGTATATGTAAAATGACACCCCAAAACACATTCCCCAACTTCTCCTGAATACGGCGATACCACATGTGTGACACTTTTTTGCAGCCTAGGTGGGCAAAGGGGCCCATATTCCAAAGAGCACCTTTAGGATTTCACAGGTCATTTACCTACTTACCACACATTAGGGCCCCTGGAAAATGCCAGGGCAGTATAACTACCCCACAAGTGACCCCATTTTGGAAAGAAGACACCCCAAGGTATTCCGTGAGGGGCATGGCGAGTTCCTAGAATTTTTTATTTTTTGTCACAAGTTAGTGGAAAATGCTTATTTTTTTTTTTTTTTTTTTTTTCATACAAAGTCTCATATTCCACTAACTTGTGACAAAAAATAAAAAGTTCCATGAACTCACTATGCCCATCAGCGAATACCTTGGGGTCTCTTCTTTCCAAAATGGGGTCACTTGTGGGGTAGTTATACTGCCCTGGCATTCTAGGGGCCCAAATGTGTGGTAAGGAGTTTGAAATCAAATTCTGTAAAAAATGACCTGTGAAATCCGAAAGGTGCTCTTTGGGATATGGGCCCCTTTGCCCACCTAGGCTGCAAAAAAGTGTCACACATCTGGTATCTCCGTAATCGGGAGAAGTTGGGGAATGTGTTTTGGGGTGTCATTTTACATATACCCATGCTGGGTGAGAGAAATATCTTGGCAAAAGACAACTTTTCCCATTTTTTTATACAAAGTTGGCATTTGACCAAGATATTTATCTCACCCAGCATGGGTATATGTAAAAAGACACCCCAAAACACATTCCTCAACTTCTCCTGAATACAGAGATACCAGATGTGTGACACTTTTTTGCAGCCTAGGTGGGCAAAGGGGCCCACATTCCAAAGAGCACCTTTCGGATTTCACAGGTCATTTACCTACTTACCACACATTTGGTGGTAGAAACCCTTTAAGGCCTCTTTCACACTTGCGTTGTCCGGATCCGGCGTGTACTCCACTTGCCGGAATTACATGCCGGATCCGGAAAAACGCAAGTGTACTGAAAGCATTTGAAGACGGCTCCGTCTTCAAAATGCTTTCAGTGTTACTATGGCAGCCAGGACGCTATTAAAGTCCTGGTTGCCATAGTAGGAGCGGGGAGCGGGGGAGCGGTATACTTACAGTCCGTGCGGCTCCCGGGGCGCTCCAGAATGACGTCAGAGCGCCCCATGCGCATGGATGACCTGCCATGCGATCACGTGATCCATGCGCTTGGGGCGCCCTGACGTCACTCTGAAGCGCCCCGGGAGCCGCACGGACGGTAAGTATGCTGCTCCCCCGCTCCCCGCTACACTTTACCATGGCTGCCAGGACTTTAGCGTCCCGGCAGCCATGGTAACCATTCAGAAAAAGCTAAACGTCGGATCCGGCAATGCGCCGAAACGACGTTTAGCTTAAGGCCGGATCCGGATCAATGCCTTTCAATGGGCATTAATTCCGGATCCGGCCTTGCGGCAAGTCTTCAGGATTTTTGGCCGGAGCAAAAAGCGCAGCATGCTGCGGTATTTTCTCCGGCCAAAAAACGTTCCGTTCCGGAACTGAAGACATCCTGATGCATCCTGAACGGATTTCACTCCATTCAGAATGCATGGGGATAATCCTGATCAGGATTCTTCCGGCATAGACCCCCGACGACGGAACTCTATGCCGGAAGAAAAGAACGCAGGTGTGAAAGAGCCCTAAGTTATTTTTCAGCAGGACTGGCCAACAACTTAATGTGTATGGAAAGCTCCCAACTCTCCCCTGACAGACCATGTTGGGAAAGGTGGGGCAGACTTTTGGGCATCTTGAATTTTAATGGTTGATCCTTAAAATTCTTCAGGGAGATACAATTAGCAACCATCAGAGGTGTGTGGCACCACATTTCTCCGCTCTTCCCATTGAAAACACATGCAGGCTTGGCCAAATGGAGCATTTGTGTGTATGGGGAAGGTGGGAGAGATAGCTGTCTACAGTAGAGATTCGCCGCGACGGTTCGCCAAATTTATTTATAAGTTAAAAAACGGCTATTTCCTGGCTGCAGATAGCCTTTATAGTGGTGTAGAACACTGTGCCTTGCAGTAACACGCATAGGGAGTCTGCTTTGGTAGTGAAATAATACTGTGAGTCCATATGACATGCAGATGACAGGCGTAGTTTATAGTATCACTGCACACTTCACTTATTTGGGCAGTCATTGGGCCAAAACTGACCAAATAACTCAAGTATGAACTCAACCGTACAGGTCGATGTTAGCGCCAAGAAGATGAGCACTCCTTTTACGTCAGCTGATTCCACATAGATGTCTACATAACCTGTTCAATTAAACGCTTATACAATTAGAGCCCCTCTGACAGAGTGGAGAGGGTGTCAGCAGTAAGTTTGTGTTGGCATCAATGATTATTTTGCCCTTCCTCTGATCCGTCAGAACAATAAACCACAAAAAACGGATCCTGTTTGTGGAGCATCCGCCGTCACTTGGTCAGCATTTGGTCAGTAATCCATCAGTATTGCTAATGCCCAAAAAAAAAGGAGTGGATCTAAAACAGAGATGACACGTGAACGGAATATTTGCATGTCTTCTGTGTTTTGTACCCACTCCTGCTTTTGGCTACCAAATCATAAGCATATTCTGATTGGACCATACAGGCCTTATAGCTGCTATACAGAGAGGATCCGTTGTGCGTCTCATTTTTCCTTTCCTTCTGACAGATCAGAAGAAGGGTCAAATAAATGATGTCAGCCAGGCCGAAAGGCAAAATAGTGGCCCAGTCATGAAGTAGGGAGGGTGGGAATAACATGAGAAGTCCATAGTGGCCCTATGACATAGTGGTGAGGTGGAAGAAGCATGAGGAGGCCACAGAGTGGCACAATGACAGTGTGGAGGTAGCGGCAGCAGCAGCATCAGGAGGAGGCCACAGAGTGGCACAATAACAGTGTGGAGGTAGCAGCAGCATCAGGAGACCACAGAGTGGCAAGGTGACAGTGTGGAGTTGGCAGCAGCAGCATGAGGAAGCCACAGAGTGGCAAGGTGACATAGTGTTCAGGTAGCAGCAGTATCAGGAGGCCACAGAGTGGCAAGGTGACATACTGCGGAGGTGGGTGGCAATACCAGTACCAGCTAAAGATGGTGGGTGAAAGAAGGAGCACTTGGTATCAGATGTGTGGCATCAGGCAGGTGGCAGCATCAGAATAGTAGCTGAGGCAGGTAGCCAGAAAGAACAGGTCTCTTTTGTCAAAGTGTTGGTGTGGCACCATGGATGATCTAGTCTGATGCATCAGGCATTGGTGGGTGGAAATCCTGGCTGATCCACGCCTGATTCATCTTGACAAAGGTCAGTCTCTCCACATTTAGGGTGGACAGGTGAGTTCTCCTTGAGGTAACTATGGCCCCAGCCGCACTAAACACCCGCTCTTATGCCACACTACTGGCTGGCCAGGACAGCTTTTCCAGGGCAAACTTGCCAGTTGCAGCGACAAATCCAGTTTGGCTGTCCAGTAGTCCAGCGGATCTTTAATGACGGCTGGCAGGGTGCACTCCAGTATGCCACCATCTGATGGTTCCGGTTCTGCTCGATTTTCAGTTGTAGCGGAGAAAGCCAGGATTTGATTTCTTGCTGAAGGACACGGAGCCGTTCCTCTTCTGTGTGACTCTGTTTGCCCAGGCAAACCAGGTGCAGAACAGCGTGAGAGTGATGAGAGCGGTCGCACATGGCTTGCATACACTACATGCCTCCAACATAATTCTTGGATCTGTACATGAAAATAATGTATTTGGTGTGAATCGCACGAGGGGGATCGTTGGAAACATTAACTTCACAAGAGATGCAGAGTGGAGGAGTTTGCGTTGAAATAAAAAATTTCACCACTGCGTAATTCAGCCCATACAGCAAAAGTAGGTGTACAGTCACCCATCAATTTTCCCCAAAAAATCCTGTTTCACCTAACAAATTTCACCACTGTGTCATTCGTCCCATACCGCAAAAGGAGGTGTACAATCACCCATAAATTTTCTGAAAAAAAGCCAGTGTCACATAAAGAATTTCACCACTAAGTAAGTCGGTCCATACTGCAAAAGGAGGTGTACAATCATCAATACATTTTCCAAAAAAAAGCCAGTGTGACATAAAAAATTTAACCACTAGGTAATTCTGCCCATACCGCAAAAGGAGGTGTACAATCACACATAAATTTTACCAAAAAAAGCCTATGTCACATAAAAAATTTCACCGCAGAAAGGGCTTTACCACATATAACTGCACCACTGAACGGCAGTTTTACACAACACAAGGATTTTCTACATATAAGTGCAACACTGAATGACGGATACATTTTTCTTTTTCCTACGAAGTCCTTTTGTTATGCTTTGCACAGGGAGAAAGAATGTTACGCACAATTCTGATGGAACTCCTGATCTTAAGAAACTGGACTTGGACTCCAAAGCAGAGGCTCTCCTGCCATGTCTCGTGTTCTGTGGAGATCGAATACAGATGGAGCAGATAAAAACACATAAATGTTTTCAACTTAGGCTACTTTCACACTCGCGTTTGGTGCGGATCCGTCATGGATCTGCACAAACACATCCGTTCAGATAATACAACCGCAAGCATCCGCTCAGAACGGATCCGTTTGTATTACCGGTATCTTTAAAATAGCCAAAACGTTTTCTATTGTGCCATATTGTGTCAGTGAAAACGGATCTGTCCCTATTGACTTACATTGTGTGTCAGGACGGATCCGTTTGGCTCAGTTTCGTCAGACAGACACCAAAACACTGCAAGCAGCGTTTTGGTGTCCGCCTCCAAAGCAGAATGGAGGCGGAACGGAGGCCAACTGATGCATTCTGAGCGGATGTTTTTCCATTCAGAATGCATTAGGGCAAAACAGATCCATTTTGAACCACTTGCGAGATCCCTGAGCGGATCTCACAAACGGAAACCAAAACGCCATTGTAAAGTAGCCTTATTGAAGCTGCTTGATTTAATTGTGAATAGATGGTAAAGGTAAAGTCTGCTGGTGTGTTGTCATCAACGTCTTTATTATGTTTACTGCAGGACCCACGACGACGTAATTCGGTCCCTACAGTAAAGGAGGTCTACAATCACCCATCAATTTTCACCAAAAAAAGCCTGTTTCAGATAAGAAATGTCACCACTACGTAATTCGGTCCCTACAGCAAAAGGAGGTCTACAATCACCTATCAATGTTCCCCAAAAAAAACAGTTTCACATAAAAAATTTCATCACTACGTAATTCGGTCCATACAGCAAAAAGGGCTTCACCACATATAACTGCACCGCTGAACGGCAAATAGGCCCTTATTTTTTTCAACTTTTACACTACACAAGCCTTTTCTACATATAAGTGCAACACTGAACGGCGAATATTTTTTTCTTTTGCCACTAATACACGGCAGACAGGGCTTTAGAATATATAACTGCACCGCTGAACGGCAATTAGGCCCTAATTTTTTTCTACTTTTACACAAAACCAAAGGCTTTTCAACAGATAAGTGGGACGATGAACGGCGAATATATTTTTACTTCGCCACTAATACACGGCAAACAGGGCTGTAGAATATATCACTGCACCGGTGAATGGCAACATGGCCCTAATTTTCTTCTACTGTTACACAACACCAAAGGCTTTTCAACAGATAAGTGCAACGCTGAACGGCGAATATATTTTTATTTCGCCAATAATACACGGCAAACAGGGCTTTAGAATATATCACTGCACAGCTGAACAGCAATTAGGCCCTAATTTTTTTATACTTTTACTCTACACAAAAGGCTTTTCAACAGATTTTTACACTACACAAACGGCTTTTCAACAGGTAAGCGCAACGCTGGACGGCGAATATATTTTTATTTCGGCGCTAATACACGGCAAACAGTGCTGTAGAATATATCAATGCACCGCACAAGGGCAAATATATTTTTTTTTTTGCCACTAATACACGGCAAAAATGGCTTTACAACATATAACTGCACCGAACAAGGGCAAATAAGGCTACTTTTACACCTGCGTTCGGGTGTCCGCTCGTGAGCTCCGTTTGAAGGGGCTCACAAGCGGCCCCGAACGCATCCGTCCAGCCCTAATGCATTCTGAGTGGACGCGGATCCGCTCAGAATGCATCAGTTTGCCAGCGTTCAGCCTCCGCTCAGCAAGCGGACACCTGAACGCTACTTGCAGCGTTCGGGTGTCCGCCTGGCCGTGCGGAGGCAAGCGGATCCATCCAGACTTACAATGGAAGTCAATGGGGACGGATCCGCTTGAAGATGACACCATATGGCTCAATCTTCAAACGGATCCGTCCCCCATTGACTTTCAATGTAAAGTCTGGACGGATCCGTTCAGGCTACTTTCACACTTAGAAATTTTTTTAAACTATAATGCAGACGGATCCGTTCTGAACGGCAGTGTGAAAGTAGCCTAAGACGTACTGTAGAAATATTTCCTTGTAATAAACCCTATTAATGGCTGTATCATTGTATCAAACAGCACTTGAACCCCAATAACAATAATGGTTTGCTGGAATTACAGAGCTGTATAATGGCAATTTGGATCCCCAGTCAGTGCAGCAAGGGGTAACAGGATTGTTCTTATTACTCAGTCAGTAACCTCCCCTACTGAACCCTGTTCTACATAAATGCTGTGGAATGATTCCTCTCTATCCTTTCCCTGCACTTATACTGTAAATCAATTTTTTCACCGCCAATCAAGTCTTTAATGGCTGTATCAAATAGCACTTGCACCCCAATAACAAGAACTGTTTGCTGGAATGACAGAGCTGTATAATGGCAATTTGAATCCCCAGTCAGTGCACCAAGGTATAATAGGATTGTTCCTATTACCCAGTCAACTTCCACTACTGAACCCTGTTCTACACAAATGCTGTGGAACGATTCCTCCCTATCCTTTCCCTGCACTTAAAAATTATTTTTTCACCACAATCAAGTCTTTCCTATCACTGTCCCTAGCGCCTGCAGACGTCTCTACCTGCACTAAGTACATTGGTAAATGGCAGAATCTAAGATGGCTGCCGCTATTTATAGGGCTGTGACATCACAGGGCTGGCTGGCTGCTGATTGCTTGGCTGCAGGCATGGCATTATGGGTGATCCCGCCTTTCCAGAGTTCCTTTCTCCATGTCCTCACACATGCAGCAGCCATTTTAGGATAAAATGTGATTCGTTACCACGAAGCGCGAAGAAATTCGCCTTCGGTCCGAATCAAATTTTTCCTGAAATTCGGAACGAATTCCACCTCGTCAGCTTCCATTTGCTCATCTCTAGTCTACAGCTATGAAAGTGTATGAGTGTCTTAAAGGGGTTATGCCTAAGGCTGTCAGGATGGCAAAATTTTGATTAGATTTTGATATTACTCGATACCATTCGATACCACGTGAAAGAAAAATAAAACACCAAAAAGCTGATTGCAATCCACATTTTTCGGAATGTCCGGCACATAATAGAACAGACCTATCCTATTACACTGCTCAAAAAAATAAAGGGAACACTTAAACAACACAATGTAACTCCAAGTCAATTACACTTCTGTGAAATCAAACTGTCCACTTAGGAAGCAACACTGAGTGACAATCAATTTCACATGCTGTTGTGCAAATGGGATAGACAACAGGTGGAAATTATAGGCAATTAGCAAGACACCCCCAATAAAGGAGTGGTTCTGCAGGTGGTGACCCCAGACCATTTCTCAGTTCCTATGCTTCCTGGCTGATGTTTTGGTCACTTTTGAATGCTGGCGGTGCTTTCACTCTAGTGGTAGCATGAGACGGAGTTTACAACTCACCCAAGTGGCTCAGTTAGTGCAGCTTATCCAGGATGGCACATCAATGCGAGCTGTGGCAAGAAGGTTTGCTGTGTCTGTCAGCGTAGTGTCCAGAGCATGGAGGCGCTACCAGGAGACAGGCCAGTACATCAGGAGACGTGGAGGAGGCCGTAGGAGGGCAACAACCCAGCAGCAGGACCGTTACCTCCGCCTTTGTGCAAGGTGGAACAGGAGGAGCACTGCCAGAGCCCTGCAAAATGACCTCCAGCAGGCCACAGATGTGCATGTGTCTGCTCAAACGGTCAGAAACAGACTCCATGAGGGTTATATGAGGGCCCGACGTCCACAGGTGGGGGTTGTGCTTACAGCCCAACACCGTGCAGGACGTTTGGCATTTTCCAGAGAACACCAATATTGGCAAATTCACCACTGGCGCCCTGTGCTCTTCACAGATGAAAGCAGGTTCACACTGAGCACATGTGACAGACGTGACAGAGTCTTGAGACGCCGTGGAGAATGTTCTGCTGCCTGCAACATCCTCCAGCATGACCGGTTTGGCATTGGGTCAGTAATGGTGTGGGGTGGCATTTCTTTGGAGGGCCATACAGCCCTCCATGTGCTCGCCAGAGGTAGCCTGACTGCCATTAGATACCGAGATGATATCCTCAGACCCCTTGTGAGACCATATGCTGGTGCGGTTGGCCCTGGGTTCCTCCTAATGCAAGACAATGCTAGACCTCATGTGGCTGGAGTGTGTCAGCAGTTCCTGCAAGACGAAGGCATTGATGCTATGGATTGGCCCGCCTGTTCCCCAGACCTGAATCCAATTGAGCACATCTGGGACATCATGTCTCGCTCTATCCACTAACGTCACGTTGCACCACAGACTGTCCAGGAGTTGGCAGATGCTTTAGTCCAGGTCTGGGAAGAGATCCCTCAGGAGACCATCCGCCACCTCATCAGGAGCATGCACAGGCGTTGTAGGGAGGTCATACAGGCACATGGAGGCCACACACACTACTGAGCCTCATTTTGACTTGTTTTAAGGACATTACATCAAAGTTGGATCAGCCTGTAGTGTGTTTTTCCACTTTAATTTTGAGGGTGACTCCAAATCCAGACCTCCATGGGTTGAAAAATTAGATTTCCATTTTTTAATTTTTGTGTGATTTTGTTGTCAGCATATTCAACTATGTAAAGAACAAAGTATTTCAGAAGAATATTTAATTAATTCAGATCTAGGATGTGTTATTTTTGTGTTCCCTTTATTTTTTTGAGCAGTGTATTTAGGGATAGAAGGTGACTAAAAATGGCGAATTGTGTTTTGTTTTTTTTTCGTTAGGGGGTTCTTTGCATAGGAGATATATTTTAATATTTAAATAGTTCAGACTTTTTCGGACGCTGCGATACCTATTATATATTTTTTTTATTGTTTATATATTAATATATATATAAAATTGGGAAAGTGGATGATTTAAACATTTAATATTCAGTTTTTTTTATTTGTTTTATTTAAACTTTTTTTTTTACTTTTTAATAACCTAAAATCTTTTGATCCAGTGTCCTGTTCATCCTAATAGAGCTTGTGACGGATCGCCTGCCACCCCGACTGGGTGCCTCCATCGAACGATGCTCCTACTGCTCGCCAAGGACCATCATCTCCGCACTCGACACCATAAACACCGCAAACCCCACGAACCACCGCAGCTTGGTTTGGGGTTTCGCCGTACTCCACCCACGCTTCCAGTGGATGAACCTCTCCTTAGTCCAGAGAGCGAAACAGGAACAGCTCTTACAAGAGCTAGGGATTATACTCTGGAGAGTATAATGATTATAGCAATCCCCAGAGTGTAGTTCTCCAATCCCCCAAACATGAGCCCAGACTTCATGAAGGGTAGAACAGGACACTTTAATGCCAGTCAGCACTCACAATTTATACAATTCCACAGGTCAGAGGCACACCCCATCTGCCTGTGATACAGTTAAGACAATGGACTAACTCAGTATACATATACAGTTCAAGAGTAGGGTTGAGCGAACCCGAACTGTAAAGTTTGGGTTCCTACCGAACTTTACGGTGTTCGGCACCCGAACCCGAACATTTCAGTAAAAGTTCGGGTTCGGGTCTCCTTTCTCGGGCGGGTGTCCCTTTTCAGTGTTCATGTCATTTCTGCTGCAGCTCTTTTCCTCCATCTATCACTGTTTCTAACAGTAGATATGGCTGGTGGTAGTTGAAGCATAAAATTGAGCATGTGTGACCGCCTCAGGTGGATGCACATACCACTATATGGATTAAACACCAAGGGGCCCCTTTATAATTAAGGAAAGATAATATCTTACTGGAGCATCAAAGTAAATTACAAACATAATTTCTCATGTTGAGTTCTGTTAAAATCACATTTAATGGTGGCACAACCCATTTAGGTTTACGGTTGTGTTCACTGTATTTGCTGTGACTTCTCCTGAATTATACATTGAACACATCCAAATGTGCACGGTAACCTGAACAGTACCTAGCATTGTTACACGGTTTCTATTGGAGGCAGGCTAAATAGCAGAATAACCTTAGCCATGGGGTCAAATGCCCCTCTGCCACATAAGAAGACCCCAATTTTATAAAAGGCACATTGTAGATGGGGCTTTTTTCCATGGGACTAAAGGCGTTTTAAGTTAGGTCCCTGTCAACTCTGTATGTGGTAACAGTGTGTATTTCAAGGCATAGGCATTCTAAGATGGCTTAGGTCCAAAAGCAATGTATGGGGGGCGGAGCTAGCGCCTGAACTGACCAGACGCATGCTGCTGTAGCTCTGTCAGTAACATCACCCACAAAGCCTGGTTTTATAGCCTGTCAAGTCCAGAATGGTCAAGATCGGCAGATCCAAAGCTGGGGACACGTCTGGCCAGCATAGACCTGTCAACGCCGAAGGAGAGATGGACAAATTCATAAAGAAAGCGGCCTCTGCCTATGCGGCCAGAGACTCCAAGATGGCGCTGACCCCGCCGCGCTCCACAAGCCACAAACTGCCGGAGGCAGCCGACGCTGTACATGGAGGTGAGACCGATGTAGATGCACTACCCGTATCCCGCACGTACCTCAAAGAAGCCCTCACCTCCTCCCTGGCGTCTGCCTTGGAACCCCTGAGTTCCGATCTGCTTGCTATCAAACAAGACTTCTGGCATATAGGGTGCAGAGTGGAAGCACTAGAGGAGTCGCAGGCCTCTGTCATACAGCATCAGTCCGCTGTACAGCACAACCTCCATGCAATACAATTAAATATGAACTTCCTATACAGTGCGCTGGAGGATTAAGAAAATAGAGGGAGGCGGAACAATCTGCGCTTCAGGGGCATCCCTGAATCAGTCACCCCAGGGGACATACCTAATACAATAGTGCAAATCTGCCTCTCCCTCCTAGGCCCAGACTCAGCACATGAAGTGCTCCTGGAAAGAGCCCACAAGGCCCTTAAGCCCAAGCCAGCCTCCACGGCCCCTCCTAGGGACATAATCTGCAAATTTCTGCACTTTCCGATGAAGGAGGCTGTTCTCTTAAAAGCCAGAGAAGCTAAATCTGCTAGCTGGGATGGTCATGAAGTCCTCATTTTCCAAGATCTGGCACAGTCAACCCTGCGGAAAAGAAGAGCTCTAAAGCCACTAACGGACTGGCTTAGATCCAAAAAAGTTTTATACAGATGGTCCTTCCCTTTTGGCCTCTCCTTTATGTTCGAGGGTCGCAGAACCAATATTTCCTCATTCAAGGACCTGGGGCATGCTTTTGAACACCTTTTGCAAACCCCTAAACCCCAAAAGGGTAGAAGAGGAACCTCCAGATCAACTCCCAGAAGGCTCACATTGGGGGGCTGAGAATATCCCCTCTCTGCTGATGTCCCTTAACTAGGGAAATTCTATGCTTAATTCCGCAGCAACCTTCTCCTTAATATTTCTTGGCTTCTCCCCCTCTCTACCTACCTTTCTAATACTCACCTGCCGATCCTGCCCTGGACACCTACCTCAAAACAAGGGTGATACACAGGGTAGTACCACCCCCCCCCCCCCCGACTCTCTGATATTCTTTCTCTCCTATAATCTTGCTTACGTTTCTCAATACCTTCCTCCCATGCTGTACCTTCCCCCTTGCTTTTCACTTCTCTTACTCTCAATTTACAATATGGTATTGTTGTATACAATGCATATCTCCTACCTGGAGCTGTGTTGCTCCTCCTTGTATGAACATCTTGTTACTCTACCTGTTATGGTATATGTTAATGTTCTATATGTTTTCACCTTGTTCCTCAGATGTGGGTGGTCTAGAAACAGAATGTGGTATCACTATCATGTGGATGTATTGGCACCTCCCTCTCCTTGTGGCTGCGCCCTCCTCCCCCTCTCACTAGCGGTATTTACCATCACTATCTTTCAGACTTCTATGTTTGCTCTCCCATCTCTTACCCTAAACCATGAGTGAAATTAGAATAGCATCATACAATGTTAAAGGGTTGAGATCTCCATCAAAGAGATGTCAAATTCTCTCACAACTTAACAGAGAGAAATGCTCAATAGTCTTCTTGCAGGAGACTCATTTTAAACATGGTAATTATCCGAACCTCTCCTATTCAAAATTTCCTACTTGGCATCACTGTGGGGCTGGGGGCGCAGCTTCAAGGGGAGTCAGTATTGGCTTTCATAAAGATCTGGCATTTCAATACAAAACACACATCCAAGATCCAGAGGGAAGATTCCTGATTCTGAAAGGCCTAATAGGGCAGACCCTATTCACCCTAGCTAATGTGTATGCCCCTAACAAGGACCAAATCACCTGGCTCTCCACCCTCTTCTCTCTTATAGAAACACATAGGGAGGGAATATTGATTGTAGCGGGTGACTTTAATATAGCTCTTCACCCTTTAGTGTACACCTCCTCAAAGAAATCCTCCATTCCCACAAGGGCTCTCAAATTGATACAAACCAGGTTATTTGATATGGGAGTGTTAGATACTTGGTGCTATTTTAATCCTGACTTACTTGACTATTCTTTCTATTCTTCAGCTAATAACTCATATAGCAGGATAGACTACATCTTTATATCAAGAGAACATCTACAGCACTGCTCCTTCCCCAAAATTGGTGACATTGCGGCACGCCAGACCTGCAGGGTAATGCGATTGTGAGGTCACGGTCAATGGCAAGCGAGGGTTACTCACAGTTTTGTAGGGAAACCCTGGGCAGGCATACAGCAGTGAAGGAGAGGCTGGCACAAAAGTCCTCTGGGGCACACTCTGTATTTAGGGACCAGGCCTGGTGTTGGATGAGGTGCCCTGGATGTTGCAGGTGTTTTATGTGCCTGGGGCAAGGTCCCTTTAAAGTACGTGACGCCAGTGCCAATTGAACGGTGGCACGCCGTTTGCTGATAGCAGGAATAACTGAGGAACCACGTAATAATAAAACAGAACTTTACTTGTTCTCCAGTGGTTGTCATACACGGACATAGTTGGAAACGCAGTTCCTTTGAAGACAGTTAGTTTTGGTACATTTAATGCAGGCCTTATGTAGCAAGGTGATTTCAGAGGGTTAAACACAGGACTTGCAGTACAGGCGGCTTGCACTCTATTCCTGACTGATCCTGGAACATGGAAACTATTCTCCAATGCCCGATGCCCTAGCTCTGGCGTATATCCTTGGGTCTATAAATATCAAGTACCTCCTCTGCTGTCTTTAGTACCTCTTGCTTTCCTAGACTTGACTCTGCTCTCAGTGTCCTCAGGCTGGTTAACCGTGGTGTTCCTGCTTCTGCAAATATGGACTCAGGAGGGGAACCTTCTCCTTGGATCTGGAACCCGGTTACAGGGACTGCAATACCCTCTCCTAGTCTGCAGGCTCCAGGCCTGCTCTGCTCTCACAGGCCCATGGCCTGGCCTTTTCTCAGACACGGTCTAAACTACACTTTCCCTTCCCTGACTGGGCCTTATATAACCTAGGGCTCCCTAGCTCCCTCTAGTGACTCAGAGCTGGAATGACACCCCTAGCAGGCCTGCACATGCACATTTCACAGTAACAGGGAAGTACATAGCATTACCTTACATTATATTTTATAAAGATGACTTATACCAACCTCCCCATAAATAAGGGGAAACGACAGCACAACAAGTGACCCTTCTGTAGTGACGGGCATTACAGCTCCCGTACACTACATACCCCGCTGCTTTAAGCTGAGTACGACCTCGTACTCCATCAGGGCCCGCCCAACTGGAATCTTTACCTGAAACAGAAAAAGACACATGCAGGCATACATATACGTAATTCATCTGCATATACATTCATATCAGGTCCAATTGGCAAAGGTGAAGTGTGGTGACAAGGGGCGTCGTTCTCTTCTCTCAGGATAGTGAGTGGAACTGGGGCGCTGACCTGGCACAGCGGATGTTAAGGAACCAGGATAGTCCATGACAATGAATAAGTCCATAATAAAAGCAATATCTCAGAGGCTCGCACATAGGAAGTCCATCTCTGGGCACATAGACTTGAATAAAAACCTATTACTAAATACGGTCAGCAGCTCACATATAAAATGACAATACAGGACTCTGACAATACCAGGGCCATGTTATCCTGGCAAGTCCTGCTTACCCTTTAAAAACGGTGCTGACATAAAAGAGCCCTTTCAACCTGAAATGGGGGTTGAGGGTAAAGGGTGCAACAAAGGAACAGGCACAACTTGGTGTGAGATATTGTAGAAACAGGCAGGAGGTCCTGGAAACAAACATGGCTTTGTTGACTTTATTATTTCAGTGGGTGACCACTACCACTGAGCCGTGGGTAAACTGGCAGCAGCAACAAAGGACCAAAAACAAAGGACTCCTGTCCTGAAAGGGTTACATTTTCAAAAGTCATCCCTTGGCAAAATAAATCAAAGGCCTAGCAGGCTGATTCACTGGGGCATATCATAATTACCCGGCTCTGCTGGCAAATAAGGCCTGTAGTAATCCTCCACAGGCGGATGTGCCCACATTACAGTGTCAGGGGGCAGCTGCAACATGAAGGGACCCCTAGTAGGCATTGGCCCCATAGGCCTAGGGGTGATGACAGTTGCTGACCGCACCGGTGCAGGGATAACAATCGCAGGTTGTGCTTGCCTAGGTACCGCCGCCGCAAGCGGTCCGGTGGGCTCTGCGCAGCAAGTCACAGTATGAGAGGGCATTCTTGGGGGCCTCAACGTAGCCGTGGTAGCAGAAGGTGGCCGAATGGTAGGGACAGGTACCCTTACCTCTGACTCAGGGGCAACTGAGTCGCTTGGTGAACCCTCTTTATCCGGTGGCGTAGGTGCCGCTCGGGATGCAGCAAGTTGGCGCAGGCCATGCAGGTGGACTTCCAATCTGGCAATCTGGTCCTCCAGTCTCTCGGGCGCTGCGTCGCTTCAGGGATCCGTCACAGTTGCAGCAGGCTCAGATACGGGATCCAAACTCTCTTGTACGATCGCCGCATGTTCCGGCGCCGGATCCGAACTTCTTCCTTTTCGCAAGGCATCAAGGGCTCCCTGGAACTTGTTCGCAGGTAAGGTCATTCCGTCAGGAAAATCTTCATTATTCAGCATGCTCGATCCTTCTCTGGAGAGCGACAGGGCGGCACTAATAAGTTCAGACAGATCCTCCCATTGCACTGGGAGGCCGCCCCCCAGGTACTCTAGTATGGGGAGGCGGAGTCCATTTCTGCAGACATGCAAATGTCCAGACAGGGCGGTGGCGCCGACATTGAGCCTTTTCCCGCTCTTTTCAGCAAAAAGGCGCCAACTTTTCCCACCAATTCAGGATGAAGATGACGCAGCAGTAAACTCAAGCAAGCTCAGCGGCCATCTTTAGCAAAACGCTGTCTATTCACTGACAGCAAGCGGTGGCTTAAACAAGCAGCAAACAGTCTAGAAAAAGCACAATTCCACACCGCTACTTAGGACAGTTCTTTTGGCCCAGCAATCTTGAATAAAACGGTAGGGCTTGGTCACTTTAACCACCTCAGCCCCCAGTGCTTAAACACCCTGAAAGACCAGGCCACTTTTTACACTTCTGACCTACACTACTTTCACCGTTTATTGCTCGGTCATGCAACTTACCACCCAAATGAATTTTACCTCCTTTTCTTCTCACTAATAGAGCTTTCATTTGGTGGTATTTCATTGCTGCTGACATTTTTACTTTTTTTGTTATTAATCGAAATTTAACGATTTTTTTGCAAAAAAATGACATTTTTCACTTTCAGTTGTAAAATTTTGCAAAAAAAACGACATCCATATAGAAATTTTGCTCTAAATTTATAGTTCTACATGTCTTTGATAAAAAAGAAATGTTTGGGTAAAAAAAAAATGGTTTGGGTAAAAGTTATAGCGTTTACAAACTATGGTACAAAAATGTGAATTTCCGCTTTTTGAAGCAGCTCTGACTTTCTGAGCACCTGTCATGTTTCCTGAGGTTCTATAATGCCCAGACAGTACAAACACCCCACAAATGACCCCATTTCTGAAAGTACACACCCTAAGGTATTCGCTGATGGGCATAGTGAGTTCATAGAACTTTTTATTTTTTGTCACAAGTTAGCGGAAAAAGATGATTTTTTTTTTTTTTTTTTTTTTCTTACAAAGTCTCATATTCCACTAACTTGTGACAAAAAATAAAAAGTTCTATGAACTCACTATGCCCATCAGCGAATACCTTGGGGTCTCTTCTTTCCAAAATGGGGTCACTTGTGGGGTAGTTCTACTGCCCTGGCATTCTAGGGGCCCAAATGTGTGGTAAGGAGTTTGAAATCAAATTCTGTAAAAAATGACCTGTGAAATCCGAAAGGTGCTCTTTGGAATATGGGCCCCTTTGCCCACCTAGGCTGCAAAAAAGTGTCACACATCTGGTATCTCCGTACTCAGGAGAAGGTGGGGAATGTGTTTTGGGGTGTCATTTTATATATACCCATGCTGGGTGAGAGAAATATCTTGGCAAAAGACAACTTTTCCCATTTTTTTATACAAAGTTGTCATTTGACCAAGATATTTATCTCACCCAGCATGGGTATATGTAAAAAGACACCCCAAAACACATTCCTCAACTTCTCCTGAGTACGGGGATACCAGATGTGTGACACTTTTTTGCAGCCTAGGTGGGCAAAGGGGCCCATATTCCAAAGAGCACCTTTCGGATTTCACTCCTCATTTTTTCCTGAATTTGATTTCATACTCCTTACCACACATTTGGGCCCCTAGAATACCAGGGCAGTATAACTACCCCACAAGTGACCCCATTTTGGAAAGAAGACACCCCAAGGTATTCCGTGAGGGGCATGGCGAGTTCCTAGAATTTTTTATTTTTTGTCACAAGTTAGTGGAAAATGATGATTTTTTTTTTTTTTTCATACAAAGTCTCATATTCCAAAAACTTGTGACAAAAAATAAAAACTTCCATGAACTCACTATGCCCATCAGCGAATACCTTGGGGTCTCTTCTTTCCAAAATGGGGTCACTTGTGGGGTAGTTATACTGCCCTGGCATTCTAGGGGCCCAAATGTGTGGTAAGTAGGTAAATGACCTGTGAAATCCGAAAGGTGCTCTTTGGAATGTGGGCCCCTTTGCCCACCTAGGCTGCAAAAAAGTGTCACACATCTGGTATCTCTGTATTCAGGAGAAGTTGAGGAATGTGTTTTGGGGTGTCTTTTTACATATACCCATGCTGGGTGAGATAAATATCTTGGTCAAATGCCAACTTTGTATAAAAAAATGGGAAAAGTTGTCTTTTGCCAAGATATTTCTCTCACCCAGCATGGGTATATGTAAAATGACACCCCAAAACACATTCCCCAACTTCTCCCGATTACGGAGATACCAGATGTGTGACACTTTTTTGCAGCCGAGGTGGGCAAAGGGGCCCATATTCAAAAGAGCACCTTTCGGATTTCACAGGTCATTTTTTACAGAATTTGATTTCAAACTCCTTACCACACATTTGGGCCCCTAGAATGCCAGGGCAGTATAACTACCCCACAAGTGACCCCATTTTGGAAAGAAGAGACCCCAAGGTATTCGCTGATGGGCATAGTGAGTTCATGGAAGTTTTTATTTTTTGTCACAAGTTAGTGGAATATGAGACTTTGTATGAAAAAAAAAAAAAAAATAAGCATTTTCCACTAACTTGTGACAAAAAATAAAAAATTCTAGGAACTCGCCATGCCCCTCACGGAATACCTTGGGGTGTCTTCTTTCCAAAATGGGGTCACTTGTGGGGTAGTTATACTGCCCTGGCATTTTCCAGGGGCCCTAATGTGTGGTAAGTAGGTAAATGACCTGTGAAATCCTAAAGGTGCTCTTTGGAATATGGGCCCCTTTGCCCACCTAGGCTGCAAAAAAGTGTCACACATGTGGTATCGCCGTATTCAGGAGAAGTTGGGGAATGTGTTTTGGGGTGTCATTTTACATATACCCATGCTGGGTGAGAGAAATATCTTGGCAAAAGACAACTTTTCCCATTTTTTTATACAAAGTTGGCATTTGACCAAGATATTTCTCTCACCCAGCATGGGTATATGTAAAATGACACCCCAAAACACATTCCCCAACTTCTCCTGAGTACGGCGATACCAGATGTGTGACACTTTTTTGCAGCCTAGATGCGCAAAGGTGCCCAAATTCCTTTTAGGAGGGCATTTTTAGACATTTGGATACCAGACTTCTTCTCACGCTTTGGGGCCCCTAGAATGCCAGGGCAGTATAAATACCCCACATGTGACCCCATTTTGGAAAGAAGACACCCCAAGGTATTCAATGAGGGGCATGGCGAGTTCATAGAAATTTTTTTTTTTTGGCACAAGTTAGCGGAAATTGATATTTTTAATTTTTTTCTCACAAATTCTCCCGTTCCGCTAACTTGGGACAAAAATTTCAATCTTTCATGGACTCAATATGCCCCTCACGGAATACCTGGGGGTGTCTTCTTTCCGAAATGGGGTCACATGTGGGGTATTTATACTGCCCTGGCATTCTAGGGGCCCTAAAGCGTGAGAAGAAGTCTGGAATATAAATGTCTAAAAAATTTTACGCATTTGGATTCCGTGAGGGGTATGGTGAGTTCATGTGAGATTTTATTTTTTGACACAAGTTAGTGGAATATGAGACTTTGTAAGAAAAAAAAAAAAAAATTCCGCTAACTTGGGCCAAAAAAATATCTGAATGGAGCCTTACAGAGGGGTGATCAATGACAGGGGGGTGATCAATGACAGGGGGGTGATCAATGACAGGGGGGTGATCAATGACAGGGGGGTGATCAGGGAGTCTATATGGGGTGATAACCACAGTCATTGATCACGCCCGTGTAAGGCTTCATTCAGACGTCCGGATGCGTTTTGCGGATCCGATCCATCTATCAGTGCATCCGTAAAAATCATGCGGACATCTGAATGGAGCTTTACAGGGGGGTAATCAATGACAGGGGGGTAATCAGGGAGTCTATATGGGGTGATCACCACAGTCATTGATCACGCCCCTGTAAGGCTTCATTCAGACGTCCGGATGCGTTTTGCGGATCCGATCCATCTATCAGTGCATCCGTAAAAATCATGCGGACATCTGAATGGAGCTTTACAGGGGGGTAATCAATGACAGGGGGGTAATCAATGACAGGGGGGTGATCAGGGAGTCTATATGGGGTGATCACCACAGTCATTGATCATGCCCCTGTAAGGCTTCATTCAGACGTCCGGATGCGTTTTGCGGATCCGATCCATCTATCAGTGCATCCGTAAAAATCATGCGGACATCTGAATGGAGCTTTACAGGGGGGTAATCAATGACAGGGGGGTGATCACCACAGTCATTGATCATGCCCCTGTAAGGCTTCATTCAGACGACCGGATGCGTTTTGCGGATCCGATCCATGTATCAGTGCATCCGTAAAAATCATGCGGACATCTGAATGGAGCTTTACAGGGGGGTGATCAGGGAGTCTATATGGGGTGATCACCACAGTCATTGATCATGCCCTGTAAGGCTTCATTCAGACGTCCGGATGCGTTTTGCGGATCCGATCCATCTATCAGTGCATCCGTAAAAATCATGCGGACATCTGAATGGAGCTTTACAGGGGGGTAATCAATGACAGGGGGGTAATCAATGACAGGGGGGTGATCAGGGAGTCTATATGGGGTGATCACCACAGTCATTGATCATGCCCCTGTAAGGCTTCATTCAGACGTCCGGATGCGTTTTGCGGATCCGATCCATCTATCAGTGCATCCGTAAAAATCATGCGGACATCTGAATGGAGCTTTACAGGGGGGTAATCAATGACAGGGGGGTGATCACCACAGTCATTGATCATGCCCCTGTAAGGCTTCATTCAGACGACCGGATGCGTTTTGCGGATCCGATCCATGTATCAGTGCATCCGTAAAAATCATGCGGACATCTGAATGGAGCTTTACAGGGGGGTAATCAATGACAGGGGGGTAATCAATGACAGGGGGGTGATCAGGGAGTCTATATGGGGTGATCACCACAGTCATTGATCATGCCCCTGTAAGGCTTCATTCAGACGTCCGGATGCGTTTTGCGGATCCGATCCATCTATCAGTGGATCCGTAAAAATCATGCGGACGTCTGAATGGAGCTTTACAGGGGGTTGATCAATGACAGGGGGGTAATCAATGACAGGGGGGTGATCAGGGAGTCTATATGGGGTGATCAGGGGTGATCAGGGGTGATTAGGGGTGATCAGGGGCTAATAAGGGGTTAATAAGTGACGGGGGGGGTGTAGTGTAGTGTAGTGGTGCTTGGTGCTACTTTACTGAGCTACCTGTGTCCTCTGGTGGTCGATCTAAACAAAGGGGACCACCAGAGGACCAGGTAGCAGGTATATTAGACGCTGTTATCAAAACAGCGTCTAATATACCTGTTAGGGGTTAAAAAAAACACATCTCCAGCCTGCCAGCGAACGATCGCCGCTGGCAGGCTGGAGATCAACTCTCTTACCTTCCGTTCCTGTGAGCGCGCGCGCCTGTGTGCGCGCGTTCACAGGAAGTCTCGCGTCTCGCGAGATGACGCGTATATGCGTGACTGTGCGCAGCGCTGCCACCTCCGGAACGCGATCCTGCGTTAGGCGGTCCGGAGGTGGTTAAGGCAATCTTCAGCACACAGTTTTATATCCGCAATGGCGCAGGAATGTCCGTAAATCCTGTTCGTGACGCCAATTTATGCGGCACGCCAGACCTGCAGGGTAATGCGATTGTGAGGTCACGGTCAATGGCAAGCGAGGGTTGCTCACAGTTTTGTAGGGAAACCCTGGGCAGGCATACAGCAGTGAAGGAGAGGCTGGCACAAAAGTCCTCTGGGGCACACTCTGTATTTAGGGACCAGGCCTGGTGTTGGATGAGGTGCCCTGGATGTTGCAGGTGTTTTACGTGCCTGGGGCAAGGTCCCTTTAAAGTACGTGACGCCAGTGCCAATTGAACGGTGGCACGCCGTTTGCTGATAGCAGGAATAACTGAGGAACCACGTAATAATAAAACAGAACTTATGCTTTACTTGTTCTCCAGTGGTTGTCATACACGGACATAGTTGGAAACGCAGTTCCTTTGAAGACAGTTAGTTTTGGTACATTTAATGCAGGCCATATGTAGCAAGGTGATTTCAGAGGGTTAAACACAGGACTTGTAGTACAGGCGGCTTGCACTCTATTCCTGACTGATCCTGGAACATGGAAACTATTCTCCAAGGCCCGATGCCCTAGCTCTGGCGTATATCCTTGGGTCTATAAATATCAAGTACCTCCTCTGCTGTCTTTAGTACCTCTTGCTTTCCTAGACTTGACTCTGCTCTCAGTGTCCTCAGGCTGGTTAACCGTGGTGTTCCTGCTTCTGCAAATATGGACTCAGGAGGGGAACCTTCTCCTTGGATCTGGAACCCGGTTACAGGTACTGCAATACCCTCTCCTAGTCTGCAGGCTCCAGGCCTGCTCTGCTCTCACAGGCCCATGGCCTGGCCTTTTCTCAGACACGGTCTAAACTACACTTTCCCTTCCCTGACTGGGCCTTATATAACCTAGGGCTCCCTAGCTCCCTCTAGTGACTCAGAGCTGGAATGACACCCCTAGCAGGCCTGCACATGCACATTTCACAGTAACAGGGAAGTACATAACATTACCTTACATTATATTTTATAAAGATGACTTATACCAACCTCCCCATAAATAAGGGGAAACGACAGCACAACAAGTGACCCTTCTGTAGTGACGGGCATTACAGCTCCCGTACACTACAACATGACTCTCTCGGATCACTCCCCAGTATACTGCTACCTCTGTATTGCGCCCGGGTCAGGTAAGCAAACTAATTGGAGGTTCAATGAGTCTTTGCTGGGCAATCCTAGTCACAAATCCCAAATCACTTCCTTTCTGGAGGAGTTTTTCTCCACTAATCATACCCCAGATATATCCCCCCAAGTCTTATGGGACACCCATAAAGCCTATATTAGAGGTAGATTGATTAGCCTTTGTTCCTTCCTTAAAAGAGAATCTAACAAAAAATATACAACTTTATTGGCAAAGATTCATGCTCTGGAAAAAGCACACAAGCAATCGTTACTAGCCCAACAGTTGGCGGAACTCTCTTCTCTTAGGACAGAGCTGAAGAACCTCTTAAATGAGCGCTCAGCCAAATAATTTTTATCTGCCTAACAGAAGTTTTATGCCCATGGCAATAAGGAATCAAAATTTATGATGCAGAGAATCAAGCAGAGAAGAGGCTCCCGCCACGTCCAGAGCATCAGATCCTCCCAGGGGAATCTCCTATTTAAGGCTTATTGCACACGACAGTATATTTTCACGGTCCGCAAAACGGGGTCCCGTTTTTCCGTGATCCGTGACCGTTTTTTCGTCCGTGGGTCTTCCTTGATTTTTGGAGGATCCACGGACATGAAAAAAAAGTCGTTTTGGTGTCCGCCTGGCCGTGCGGAGCCAAACGGATCCGTCCTGAATTACAATGCAAGTCAATGGGGACGGATCCGTTTGATGTTGACACAATATGGTGCCATTTCAAACGGATCCGTCCCCATTGACTTTCAATGTAAAGTCTGGAGTCCCTTTTATACCATCGGATCGGAGTTTTCTCCAATCCGATGGTATATTTTAACTTGAAGCGTCCCCATCACCATGGGAACGCCTCTATGTTAGAATATACTGTCGGATATGAGTTAGATCGTGAAACCTCATTTCCGACAGTATATTCTAACACAGAGGCGTTCCCATGGTGATGGGGACGCTTCTAGTTAGAATATACTACAAACTGTTTACATGACTGCCCCCTGCTGCCTAGCAGTATCCGATCTCTTACAGGGGGCCGTGATCAGCACAATTAACCCCTCAGGTGCCGCACCTGAAGGGGTTAATTGTACTATCATATACCCCTGTAAGAGATCAGGGCTGCCAGGCAGCAGGGGGCAGACCCCCCCCTCCCCAGTTTGAATATCATTGGTGGCCAGTGCGGCCCCCTCCCTTCCTCCCTCTATTGTAATAATTCGTTGGTGGCACAGTGTGCGCCCCCCCGCCCCCCCCTTCCTCCCTCTATTGTAATAAATCGTTGGTGGCACAGTGTGCGCCCCCCATCGGCCCCCCCTCCCTCTATAGCATTAACAACATTGGTGGCCAGTGTGCGGCCTCCCATCTCCCCCCCCCATCATTGGTGGCAGCGGAGTTCTAGCAATAGTACAATAGTAAAAGATTAATACTTACCTGGGAGCTGCGATGTGCGTGTCCGGCCGGGAGCTCCTCCTACTGGTAAGTGACAGTTCATTTAGCAATGCGCCGCACAGACCCTGTCACTTACCAGTAGGTGGAGCTCCCGGCCGGACACGAACATCGCAGCAGCAGCCAGCAGCAGGTAAGTATGAATCCTCTACTATTGTACTATTGCTAAGTAACCATGGCAACAGTCCTGGTTGCCATGGTTACCGATCGGAGCCCCAGCGATTAAACTGGGACTCCGATCGGAACTCCGCTGCCACCAATGATGGGGGGGGGGGGGGGGATGGGAGGCCGCACACTGGCCACCAATGTTGTTAATGCTATAGAGGGAGGGGGGGCCGATGGGGGGCGCACACTGTGCCACCAACGAATTATTACAATAGAGGGAGAGAGGGGGGGGGGGCGCACACTGTGCCACCAACGAATTATTACAATAGAGGGAGGGGGGGGGGGGCGCACACTGTGCCACCAACGGATAATTACAATAGAGGGGGGGGGGGGGGCCGCACTGGCCACCAATGATATTCAAACTGGGGAGGGGGGGAGGGTCTGCCCCCTGCTGCCTGGCAGCCCTGATCTCTTACAGGGGATATGAGAGTACAATTAACCCATTCAGGTGCCGCACCTGAAGGGGTTAATTGTGCTGATCACGGCCCCCTGTAAGAGATAGGGTGCTGCCAGGCAGCAGGGGGCAGTCTTGTACACAGTTTGTAGTGTATTCTAACTAGAAGCGTCCCCATCACCATGGGAACGCTTCTGTGTTAGAAGTGAAAACTCAGCTATGAAAAAGCTTTTATGCAGACGGATCTTCGGATCCGTCTGTATAAAAACTAACCTACGGCCACGGATCACGGACACGGATGCCAATCTTGTGTGCATCCGTGTTCTTTCACGGACCCATTGACTTGAATGGGTCCGTGAACCGTTGGCCGTGAAAAAAATAGGACAGGTCATATTTTTTTCACGGCCAGGAAACACGGATCTCGGATGCGGCTGCAAAACGGTGCATTTTCCGTTTTTTCCACGGACCCATTGAAAGTCATGGGGTCCGCGAAAAAAAACGGAAAACGGCACAACGGCCACGGGTGCACACAACGGTCGTGTGAAAGAGGCCTTAGGCTGAAGAAATTGCTGAGCAATTTAAACTCTATTATAAGGCCCTGTATAATCTACCCACTCCTACACCACCTGATCCCTCTATGGGGAGGGAAGACAATATTAATAAGTTCCTGAAACATCTGCATCTCCCAACCCTCACTGAGTCTCAACGAGACTTGCTAACTAGACCCTTTACAATAAATGAATTGTCACTAGTAGCGATGAGCGAACCTGAACTGTATAGTTCGGGTTTGTACCGAATTTTGGGGTGTCCGTGACACGGACCTGAACCCGAACATTTTAGTAAAAGTCCGGGTTCGGTGTTCGCCGTTTTCTTGGCGCTTTTTGAAAGGCTGCAAAGCAGCCAATCAACAAGCGTTATACTACTTGCCCCAAGAGGCCATCACAGCCATGCCTACTATTGGCATGGCTGTGATTGGACAGTGCAGCATGTGACCCAGCCTCTATTTAAGCTGGAGTCACGTAGCGCCGCACGTCATTCTGCTGTGCTTAGTGTAGGGAGAGGTTGCAGCTGCAACGTTAGGGCGAGATTAGGCAGTGATTAACTCCTCCAAAACACTTAAGTCAGTGATCGATCTACAGCTGTGGATCATTGAACTGCTGCTATTCAATTGCTCACTGTTTTTAGGCTGCCCAGAGCGTTTTTCAGTCACTTTTTTCTGGGGTGATCGGCGGCCATTTTGTGGCTTGTGGTGCGCCAGCACAAGCTGCCACCAAGTCCATTTAACCATCAATAGTGTGGTTATTTTTTTGCTATATCCTACATCAGGGGCAAGCTGTCACCAAGTCCATTTAACCATCTCTTAATCTCTGTTATGGGACCTCTCTCCTCTGCATGGGTGCCGGGGCCTAAATATCTGACAATGGACAGTTCCAGTGTTGGGTGACGTGAAGCCTGATTCTCTGCTATGACATGAAGACTGATTCTCTGCTGACATGAAGCCTGATTCTCTGCTATGGGACCTCTCTCCTCTGCCTGGGTGCTTGGGCCTAAATATCTGACAATGGACTGTTCCAGTGTTGGGTGACGTGAAGCCTGATTCTCTGCTATGACATGAAGACTGATTCTCTGCTGACATGAAGCCTGAATCTCTGTTATGGGACCTCTCTCCTCTGTCTGGGTGCCGGGGCCTAAATTATATGACAATGGACGGTTCCAATGTTGGGTGACGTGAAGCATGATTCTCTGCTATGGCATGAAGACTGATTCTCTGCTGACATGAAGCCTGAATCTCTGTTATGGGACCTCTCTCCTCTGCCTGGGTGCCGGGGCTTAAATATCTGACAATGGACTGTTCCAGTGTTGGGTGACGTGAAGCCTGATTCTCTGCTATGACATGAAGACTAATTCTCTGCTGACATGAAGCCAGATTCTCTGCTATGGGACCTCTCTCCTCTGCCTGGGTGCCTGGGCCTAAATATCTGACAATGGACTGTTCCAGTGGTGGGTGACGTGAAGCATGATTCTCTGCTATGACATGAAGACTGATTCTGTGCTGACATGAAGCCTGAATCTCTGTTATGGGACCTCTCTCCTCTGCATGGGTGCCGGGGCCTAAATATCTGACAATGGACAGTTCCAGTGTTGGGTGACGTGAAGCCTGATTCTCTGCTATGACATGAAGACTGATTCTCTGCTGACATGAAGCCTGATTCTCTGCTATGGGACCTCTCTCCACTGCCTGGGTGCTTGGGCCTAAATATCTGACAATGGACTGTTCCAGTGTTGGGTGACGTGAAGCCTGATTCTCTGCTATGACATGAAGACTGATTCTCTGCTGACATGAAGCCTGAATCTCTGTTATGGGACCTCTCTCCTCTGTCTGGGTGCCGGGGCCTAAATTATATGACAATGGACGGTTCCAATGTTGGGTGACGTGAAGCATGATTCTCTGCTATGACATGAAGACTGATTCTCTGCTGACATGAAGCCTGAATCTCTGTTATGGGACCTCTCTCCTCTGCCTGGGTGCCGGGGCTTAAATATCTGACAATGGACTGTTCCAGTGTTGGGTGACGTGAAGCCTGATTCTCTGCTATGACATGAAGACTAATTCTCTGCTGACATGAAGCCAGATTCTCTGCTATGGGACCTCTCTCCTCTGCCTGGGTGCCTGGGCCTAAATATCTGACAATGGACTGTTCCAGTGGTGGGTGACGTGAAGCATGATTCTCTGCTATGACATGAAGACTGATTATGTGCTGACATGAAGCCTGAATCTCTGTTATGGGACCTCTCTCCTCTGCCTGGGTGCCGGGGCCTAAATATCTGACAATGGACTATTCCAGTGTTGGGTGACGTGAAGCCTGATTCTCTGCTATGACATGAAGACTGATTCTCTGCTGACATGAAGCCAGATTCTCTGCTATGGGACCTCTATCTTCTGCCTGGGTGCCTGGGCCTAAATATCTGACAATGGACTGTTCCAGTGGTGGGTGACATGAAGCATGATTCTCTGCTATAACATGAAGACTGATTCTCTGCTGACATGAAGCCTGAATCTCTGTTATGAGACCTCTCTCCTCTGCCTGGGTGCCGGGGCCTAAATATCTGACAATGGACTGTTCCAGTGTTGGGTGACGTGAAGCCTGATTCTCTGCTATGACATGAAGACTGATTCTCTGCTGACATGAAGCCAGATTCTCTGCTATGGGACCTCTCTCCTCTGCCTGGGTGCTTGGGACTAAATATCTGACAATGGACTGTTCCAGTGTTGGGTGATGTGAAGCCTGATTCTCTGCTATGACATTAAGACTGATTCTCTGCTGACATGAAGCCTGAATCTCTGTTATGGGACCTCTCTCCTCTGTCTGGGTGCCGGGGCCTAAATTATATGACAATGGACTGTTCCAATGTTGGGTGACGTGAAGCATGATTCTCTGCTATGACATGAAGACTGATTCTCTGCTGACATGAAGCCAGATTCTCTATTTTAATTCATTTCCCTATCCACATTTGTTTGCAGGGGATTTAACTACATTTTGCTGCCTTTTGCAGCCCTCTAGCCCTTTTCTGGGCTGTTTTACAGCCTTTTTAGTGCCGAAAAGTTCAGGTCCCCTTTGACTTCAATGGGGTTCGGGTTCGGGACGAAGTTCGGGTCGGGTTCAGATCCCGAACCTGAACATTTCCGGGAAGTTCGGCCGAACTTCTCGAACCCGAACATCCAGGTGTTCGCTCAACTCTAGTCACTAGCCATCAACTCCATCCCCAAAGGCAAATGCCCAGGCCCGGATGGTCTCCCTCATATTATTTAGCCTTTAAAAAAAAACTTCTTCCTTTCCTGCTTTCCGTATGTAATCTCTCCTTGGAGAACCACCCCATCTCCACTGATATGACTAGGGCCACGATCACAATCATTCCAAAAGAAGGCAAGGACCCTTCCTTGTGCCCCAATTATCGTCCCATCTCGCTACTCAATGTAGACCTCAAATTGCTAGCCAAGATGCTCGCCTTTAGACTCCAGGGCCTATTGCCTACATTGATTCATCCGGACCAGGTGGTTTTCGTCAAGGGTCGAGAAGGAAAGGATAACACCATGAAGGTCCTAAATGCCCTATATTATGCCACCCACAAATCTATCCCTTTAGTCCTGATTGGCACGGACGCCGAAAAGGCATTTGATAAAGTGGATTGGTCGTATATTAGGCTGACCCTAACTAAATTTGGGATCCCGGAACCCTTTGTAAATGCAGTTTTTTCTATGTACACTCATTTTTCAGCGTCCGTGTCCGTAAATGGAATCTTATCATCCCCCTTCCCAATCAGGAACGGAACTAGACAGGGATGCCCACTCTCCCCCCTTCTCTTCGTTCTGGTAATGGAGACTCTTTTGCAAACCCTCAGGCAAGAGGAAAAAATTTGAGGTCTTTCAGTAGATGGCTGTGAGTTCAAGCTTGCTGCTTTTGCAGACGATCTGCTAATAATCACTACAAATCCCTCTAGAGCTATGAACACTATTCTATCGGCCCTTAACCATTTTGGCTCTCTGTCCAATTTTAAAGTAAATCCCACCAAAACGCAGGTCTTTCATACCGGGCTTTCACCACTAGCTCTCTCCTCCCTCCAGAAAAACTCTCCATTTAATTGGCACACTCAACAATTAACGTATTTGGGGGTAAAACTCACTCCCCACCTACCTGACTTATTTAACTTAAATTACAAACCCCTTCTTCTTTCTATGGTTGCTCAGCTGGACTCTTTTGATCTCCCTTACCTGACCTGGTTCGGGAGGAAGAATATCCTCATGTCATTAGTTATCCCCAGATTGACCTACTTGATGCAGGTAATTCCTATTGAGATACCCAAAACATTCTTCCACTCTCTGAATAAAAAAATTTGCTCTTTCATCTGGCAAGGAAGAAGTCCACGCATCTCTTTTAGCACGCTGACCAAACCCCGGGCTCAAGGAGGAATTGGTTTGCCAGATCCTGAAGTTTACATGAAGGCCATCCAACTGTCTAGAGCTGTGGACTGGCTTAGGAACCCCCCTCATAAAACATGGATTAAGTTAGAGTACTCCTTCCTCAACGCCCCAGCTCGAGCCCTCTTGTTGGCTGACAGCCCTCTTCCAGCTCCTAGCTCTATCCCTAACTCCATGATCCATAACACTTTGAAGGTCTGGAAGTTGGTCTCGGCTGACAGGGGGGTCTTGACGCTTCCCTCCCCTTTGCTACTTGTTGAAGATATTGTAGCACTCGCCCCTAAGGAACTAAGACAAAGCTGCCCTCCTGCTTTAAGGCGCTCAAAGCTCACTTTATCTAGCTTGCTAGATACAGAGGGATGTTTCCCTACTGAAAGTGTCCTTCTAAAGAAACTAGGACTCTCTGACCAGCATTATATGCTTACTCGTTTTCTTAAAACAAGAATACCTCCCCTGATAAAAAAAGATACCCCCAACAAGACAGGTCAGCTGGTTCGAGAAACTGTTTAGTCAACTACTGGCCCCTCTTAAAACAATCTCAATCATATATAGGTCTTTGAAGACATCTCCCCCCTGCCCCAAATTAGCTGCTCTAGGCCTTTGAGAAAGAGACTTGGAGAAGACCTTCTCGTCCCCCGAAATTGCAAAGATTCTGCTAGAGCCACACAAACTATCCAGATGCGTCCGCATTCAGGAGAATAGTTATAAAATTCTCCTCCGCTGGTATAATACTCCTGACAAAACTTGCCGCTATAAACCGGGGTCTCCAGATATTTGTTGGAGATGCCTCAACGACAAAGGAACGTACCTCCACATTTGGTGGTCTTGCGATCCTATCAAATCATGGTGGTTTGAAATAATTAGGCTCAGCAACCAAATTTGTAAAACCGCATACCCATGTACCCCAGAGCTGGTTCTACTTTCCCTGGGAGTAGCTGGCACGAAATAACACAAGGCTTCTCTTTTCTCTTTCCTACTGGCTGCTGCCAGAATGCTCCTACCTACACATTGGCTCTCCACCGAGATCCCAAAGAGAGACCACTGGAACAACAAAGTTGATCAAATTTATAGGTTTGAGGAAATCTCACATTGGGAAACAAGGACTAGCCCTACCTTCCTCCAAATATGGTCACCCTGGAAGAGCTACAGGAATTTCTCTTGATCAGCCCTGACATATTGTCTTTCTCCCACTACTTTACAGGAATTGTGATTTGCCACATGTAAAACACACGATAAAATATCTTTCATAGACTAATCCACATCTATCCGTTGACGTGGTTATATTGTTTATCCCATCAGGGTTTTGGTTTACACTATATAATTGTCATCATTCAAGAAATGTATTTACAACTTACTTCTGTGTATACTGAATATATGCCTATGTTGGATACTTTGAGATACATTGATATGTACAATCTGCTCTCTCTGACAAAACAATAAAAATAGTTAATTATAAAAAAAATTAAAAAAAAAGCAATGTATGGGTTAAATACTTCCTCATTTCCAGACAGTGAAAAAGTACCGTCCCCATCCATAACCACTTCACGGGGCTCTATGCTTCTCCCCTGCTAAATATATCTGGATACCATTTGCTGCATCAGTACTTTTTTTTTCCCTGAGTAACATTAATTTACTGCAAAATGGCCTTTGGGACTCACCGTCTTCCTTTTGCATGATCAGCACAGTTGAAAGCAATATGTTATAAACCGAATCCTGACTATGGCAGGAGCTCTTTATAGAATGAGTTATACAAAAGTTTAGATGCGATTTACACATTGTAATTCCAACGCTGCGTCACCAATAACAAGTTGCTGTATGTGGAGGGTGAAGGACTAGAGAGGGGGATTTTGTGTCCAATGGTACAGTAAAAAGTTTATTAATTGTTCAGTTAGCCAGTTTAAGAGTCTAGACCAGGCTATTTACCCCCTTCCTGACCAGACACATTTCCGTGTTTTAAGTACATGAGTCTCTGAAAGCCGTAACTTTTTTTTTCCCGTTTGATTATGTAAATCATTTTTGATACATGGGAAATTTTGTATTTTTTATTTTTATTGTTTTGTAACTTGGAAAATGTTATAAAAAAGGGAAATAACGGCTGTTTTTTCATACTTCTTGCAGACCGCCTGGATGTATACAGTCAAGAGGCAGATCACAACTGGATATCCACAATGTATTATATATAGCACAATCAAGTTTTGTAAAGCTTTAAATTGGACGATATTGGGATAAAACATTGTAACAATTACAAATGTCATTGTTATACAATTGAAAGAAACAATTGTGAACAAGATACATTTGGCTGTACAGGAAATAGATACATTGGAGGAGATTTATCAAAACCGGTGTAAAGTAGAACTGGCTTAGTTGACCATAGCAACCAATCAGATTCCTCCTTTCATTTTTCAGAGATCCTTTGAAAAGTGAAAGGTGGAATCTGATTGGTTGCTATGGTCAACTAAGCCAGTTCTACTTTAGACCAGTTTTGATAACTCTCCCCATTAGGTCAGGGAATGGAGTATTCCAAAATAGACAGGTCAGATCAAAGTAATGTGGGAATATGGGTTGAGGGACTCTTTAGGCCATGTCGTATATTTTTTGGGAGAGGTAAGTATTTAAACAGCCCCAGTCAGCATGATCTCCCTATTAACCCCTTTAAGAAAGGGCTTGTATAAAGCGGGCTGCTGTGCTGAGCCTGTTCCATGCACAGTAGGTGCCAGCTGTATAATATAGCAGCCACCCGGCCACAATGGCCGGCATCAATGATGACATCAAACATCAATGCAAGTTATTTAACCCCTCAGATGCTGCATTTAATAGCAATTGCGGCATCTGTGGAGTTAGGCAGAGGGAGGCGGATTTCTCAGCCTTCCATCAGAGCCCCAATAGTAAAATCTCGGGGCCTGCATAAGGTTTCCAGGCCTGTCATGGCAATTTGCCTACAAAGCTGTACAAAAGGCACAACTAAGTAGGCAGAACGGCAAAACTATTATTGTGCATGGGACAAGGGATCAAAAGAGGCCAGGTTCTAGCTCCCTAAGGGGGCTAAAAGTTACAATGAAAAAAAATATTAAAAGTTCAAATGATCCCCCTTTTATTATGCACTTATATAGTGCTCCGATATTCCGCAGCGCTTTACAGACATTAACATCACACTGTCCCCAATGGAGCTTACAATCTAAGTTCCCTATCAGTATGTATTTGGAGTGTGGGAGGAAACCGGAGTACCCGTAAGAAACCAACATGGGGAGAACATACAAACTCTATGCAGATGTTCTCCTTGGTCAGATTCGAACCTAGGATCCCAGTGCTGCAATATTTTTCCTGTAACAGATAAACCAATAAAAACATGCGATTCGCCATTTTTTTGTCATCTTTCCATCCCAAAAAAATTAGATAACAGTGATCAAAAAGTTGTATGCACCCCAAAAATGGTACCAATAAAAACTACAGTTCATCTTACAAAAAACAAGCCCTCATACAGTTCTGTAGCCAGAAACATAAAAAGTTATGGCTGTCAGAAAATGGCGATGCAAAGAAAATGCTGATTTTTTTCAAAGTTTTTTTTATTTTATTTTTTAAGTAATGACTATTTGAATATGGGGATAAAAAATAAAAAATTTGAAAATGAAAACAGGCCCAGCTGCAGAAATATCAGCATTTGTATTCATATGCAAATGAGCATGTTGGAGCACCAGGGGGAAGTGCTGAATCCTTGGAGCACTGCTTTTGTAACACCCCTGTGCTCTGCACACTTCCTAACCCCTTGATTGACAGGGGTATGCATCTGGTATTGCAACTCAGCATCTTCAAATAAATAACTGAAATGCTACACACATTTCATAGACCAATGTGGCACTGTTTATTTTTCTAATTATGAGCATCATGTTTTTAAAGCATTGCAATGGAATGCAAGAAAACTTAGAGCTTAAAGGAGTTATCAAGTTTTTTTTTTTTTAACTGTTTTCCCCCACCCCAGTTTGATCCATACTAACCTGCTCCCTGCCATTCAGTTCCAGCTCCCTGGCCCCCAAACTGTCTTCACTGGACTTCCAGTCCTGGTCTGTAAACTTCCTCATGGATGGGTCATTTGTGCTGCTGCATTAGCCAATGAATGGCCTTAGCAGTGATGTGTTCCCTTGATATCACCTATCTTAAAATGGTACAACACAATGAAATTCCCTCCTATATGGGACACATCGAGCTGGTATAATTATGTTAGACCAATCTCAAAGGAAAAAAATGCAGTTCTATATGACTTTTATTTTCACCTTGTCAATATAAAACATTTTGCCTGACGGGGGTATTAGTTATATTTTGCTCGCCCCTACTACAACTACCTGCTCTCACCTGTTCAGCCCACCAATTATACCAATACACCCAACCATCCCAAAAAGACTCGGACACCTGTTGGAATGTATTGGCCACAGCAGCCGTTTATTAATATAAATACAAACACAACATAAACCATAAAATTCCCAACAATGACTCCTCCTAACGGGGGAGGTCCTTGAAGCCGCCAAAAAAAAAAACAGCTGCCGACCCGGGGTGAGCCATTTTGCCTCCAGCCGTTACCCCCAGCTCGGAAGCACCACAGAATGGCCCCCCTCAATCCACCTCAACAGCTCGGCCACCATGGGAGTCCAGCCCCAACCGTGGGGGCCCTCCCAATGTCCTCCAGTTCCACCGTAACCAACTCCAAGGACCCCCCACCGCCACCAATGCACAGATTTTGACTCCTCAACTCTGTGCGTTCCTCCACATCCTCAGGGCCACCTCAATACCCTCCTGCAGTGCCAGGCTCCACATATCCACCCCTACTGCATTCAGGTGCACCCCGTCCGCTCTCCAGAAGGATCAAACCCCGCTCTCCAAGTCCCTATGCCTGACCACCACTGCCCCATTCCGTGTCATAAACCGCCCAATCGCCCGATTAACTTTAACCCGAGCCTTATTTACCGCCTCCAAAGACCTCGCCTCCCTCCAGACTCGCCTCGGTACTATGTCCGACCAAACAGTCACCAACCCAGGGAACAATGACCACAACCGCAACATGTCCCATTTGATATCTTTCACCAGCTCCCTGATAGGTCTCGCAGCCAAATCATTTCCACCTGCATGGATTACCAACACATCAGGTGCCCTATCCATCTATACAAAACGATGCACCTCAGGCAGCACCCCTCTCCAAATCATGCCCCTGCGCCCTATCCATCTTACCACCACCGACGCCCTGTCGAAACCTAGTTGCTGACCGTCCGGCCGAACTGCTGCCCGAACGACCCCCCAGAAAACATATGAGTGTCCCAAAATCCACACCAGGGCAGGTGCTGCACCTGAAACGAGAAAAATAATGCATGAACAACACTGCCAACGTAAAGCAAAATATCATCCACCCTTTTTTTTTTTTCAAACGATTCAAACGAACATATGACCTAAAACATGTAGATTCCCATCGTCCTATGCATTTTATGACCTCATCCCCCAAACCCAGCCTTGCCGCTTCAGTTGCTGCACCAATCCTAAACGAGTGACTGGAGTACCCCTCCTGATCCAGCCCCAACCCTTGCAAACATTTAGAAAACACTGCCGAAAATTGAAAACGGGACAAATAGGATCCATCCGCGTGAATTAACAGTGGATCTAGCCCCACCTCCACCCGTGAACCATATTCCCGAAGACAGCTGACTGGACACATATCACAATCCTCCACCGCAAACACCACCACCCTACAACCCCGACCCTCCACATCGGTCTTTGATCTACGGATAACGAACTCCACCCTATCAGGAAACAAATCCACATCATCCCTCATCAACCCCCCCCCCCCCGGTCTATACACAGACGGACAAACTAGTTTGCCCAAACGAAGAGCCCCAAAAAACGCCAGCGAAAAAGCAATCTAAATAAACGGACCTCCCCCTCTGAATTACACCCCCCCCCTCATCTGACCCCCCAACTCCAACAATAACGCAAACGATACCGGCCTCCTGGTATCCACCCCCGATCGCAGCCTACGCCATCCTTTTAATGACTGCACCACCAGAAAATCATTTTAAAACCCGAAAACCAGCCCGGCCATACAACCATTAATTTTACTAACTGACCATCCCTCTTCCTTACAGTGACCCAAAAACATTAACAACGCTACCTCTGAATCCTCCATCTTCGCACCCATATCCACACACCAAGCCTCCCAATGATCCCAAGCTCTGACATACATAGCCCACGTACCGGGCGCCAATGACGCTTGAATGAGCCCATTCACGGTTCTTCCAGCAGATCCCACAGGCAAACCGGACACGGTAGGCCCGTAGCTTCCGCGTCCGGAGCCAACTGACGAAAACGATCCCACTGTGAACGAGAGAGGGCGTCAGCAATACAGTTCTCCACCCTGGGACATGCACCGCCACCACCCAGGCATTAAGCGACAAGCACTCCAACACCAACCGCTGAAGAAGCCGTACCACTAACAGCGAAGATGCCGACAAACCATTTATCGCCTGCACCACCCCCATGTTATCACAGTGAAAATGAATCTTCCTATTCCGAAAACAGTCCCCCCACAACAACACCGCCACCACAATTGGGAAGAGCTCCAATAACGCAAAATTTCTAACCCAGCCGCGCTCAAACCACCCTACCGGCCACTGCCCAGCACACCATTGGCCACCACAAAATGCACCAAAACCGGAACCACCCGCCGCATCCGTAAACAGCTCAAAGTCAAACGAGTCCATCACCTCCCCCATAAATAATTAGCGACCGTTATACTTCTCCAGAAACGACATCCACACCTTTAAGTCCGCCCGCAATTCCTTCACCAGTCGAATGTAGTGACGAGGCGAAACCACACCCGCGGTCACCCTAGCCAGTCGTCTGCAAAAAACCCTTCCCATAGGCATGACCCGGCAAGCGAAATTAAGTTTCCCTAACAGAGATTGAAGCTCCCGTAGCTGCAACTTCTTCTTCCTCTGGGCATTCACCAAATTTCCTTTTAAATCCTCTAATTTATCTACCGGCAGTCTACACTCCATCTTTTCGGAATCAATCACAATCCCCAAGAAACTCAATACCGTTACCGGACCCACCGTTTTTTCCGCCGCCAACGGAACCCCAAACCAATCAAAAAGCGAACGTAACGTTTCCAACAACAAGGAACACACCCGCGAACCCGGGGGGCCTATACACAAAAAAATCATCCAGGTAGTGAATCAGAGATGCACAACCTGATGAGTCTATTACAGCCCATTCCAGAAACAAACTGAACGTTTCGAAGTAGGCGCATGACAAAGAACACCCCATGGGCAAACATCGGTCCACAAAGAAACCCCCCTCCCAAAAACAGCCTAACAAATGGTGACAATCCGGATGCACCGGCAGTAATCTAAACGCCGCTTCAATATCCATCTTAGCTAAGAGTGTCCCCGCCCCAAAGCGCTTCACCCACGCGACCGCTGCATCAAATGACGTATATACCACCGAACAAAGTGCGGGGTCAATACCATCATTGACCGATGAACCCTTTGGAAAAGACAGGTGATGAATAAGCCGAAACTTATTCACCTCCTTCTTAGGGACCACTCCCAGCGGTGACACTCGCAACTCTGCCAAAGGCGGCTCCTGAAACGGGCCCGCCATCCGACCCAACAACACTTCCTTATTTATTTTATCTGTCACCACCTCCGGATGCTCTCTGGCCGAACGCAAATTCTTTTTTTAACAACACTGCCCCCCCTGGTACGAACGGAATCCTAAAATCCTCCCCAAACCCCGCCTCAAGCAATATCGCTGCGACCCTATTCGGATACCTAGCGAGAAAAGGCACCATCCTTTCCAGTCTGACCAGCGTCACCCCCTTTGCTATTGGCATCCCCTTTCTGCTTCCCGCCCCTAAAGCATCTTGCCGCTCCATGATTCCCCCCACAACCCGAGCATTCGTGTTTAAATTTACATTTAACCCCGAATCTACAGTTTCTTTCATTAAAGGCAAAGCACAAGCCTCTTGCTGAGGCCGTCGCCATGCTGGAAGACCCAGCGCTCCCACCTTCCCCCCGAAAGGGCTGTCCAGATCTAACCGGCACCGTCACCTTCAGCCATAAGGCAATATCTTTGTGATCCCACCTCATTTCTGGACGCACCGCTTTCCTCTGCCGGAATTGTTCATCGTAACGCAACCAGGCAACCCCCCCGTAAACCCTATATGCTTCGCCTATAGCATCGAGATAACAAAACAGCGCCCAACAATTCTCCGGCGCCCTCTCCCCAATCACACTCGCCAAAATTGCGAACGCCTGCAACCAATTGGCAAACGTCCGCGGTATCAACCTGAACCGTCGTTTTTCCTCCTCCTCTTTCTTACCCTCGTCCTTTCTCGTCCTATCTAGATTAAACCTCTGCAGGGGGAGCAAAGAAAAAATCTCTACATACTCCCCCTTCCAAATCCGCTCCCGCACCTCAGCCTTCAAATGAGCCCCCAAAGGCCCCTCGAAACAAACATACACCTCTCCCTTTGCCTTATCGTCCACCCGCACTGTCTCCTCCTCCGCCTCAGCCCCCGCCTGCGTCTGCACTGACACCCCCACTCCCGGTAATGCCCGCCGAGGCTCACCCCCCAACCTGAAACCTCCCGATGGACCCTGTACTCCCCACGCCTGTAAAGGGGCTGTAAAGGGGATCCTCCCGCCACCCCCCAACTGGCCATCAATCCCGCCAAACCCCCCAACAATTGCCCTAAACCCCTGTTGACATCCGCCTGCAGCCCACTACCCCCCCCAGCCCCCATGCTCTGCACTACCTGAGCTAACAGTCCCCAAGTAATCTCACCTGGCTGCCTGGGTGCTGTGTCCCCATCAGCCGCGATTCCTGACTCCAGACGAACCATCCCTTGAGGAAGATCTTCGGATCCCGCCGCCAATCCATCTTCAAACTGTCCCCTGCAAATGCTGGGACCAGGGACGATGCGTCTCTCCATGACCGGATCCTGAGGGGCAGAGCTCTCCTCTTCACTCTGCCTCCTGGCAGAGCTGGGGCCAGCAGCAAGGCAGCACTCTCTAGGACAATCCGGATCCATCCTGCTGCATTTTCTCTCTTCTTCCTGTCCCCTGGCCAGCCTCAGACCAGGGACGCTAGAGTTAACTGAGGCACTGTGGGCGGAGCTACTGTGGGCGGAGCTACCCCTCACACACCGATTGGAGGGCCTGCTGCTCGTTTCTCCTTCCATTGCAGCAGCCCTGTATTGCAGCCTGTTCCTCCCACGCCGGGCGGTCACCCCCCTGCCAGGAGTTAGGGAGGCCTCCGCCGCACCAGGTCCCGAACCCCCGCCGCTGCCGCTGGATGAAGGAGATGGCCGAGCCCGGCCACCCCTGGGGCTCCGCCTACCAATTGGATTCCTTCCACGTCAGGGCCTTGAAGCAGCTGGCACCGGAGGCGCCCGACGTGAAGGGTCCTGTGAAGGGCTCCGGACACGGCGCTGAGCCCGAGGGGGGGATGAGGATGGGCTAAAGCGCGCCGGCAGCCGTGCCTGCCGCGGCCGTATCAAAGGTGGCTGAGGCAGGACAGGAGCCTCAGCCTCCCCCCTCAGTAACAACCGAACCTGCTCCTGGGCCCATGCAGATCCGTGGACCGCTGCTGCCGCCCGCAACTCCTGAATCGCCGCTTCCAACTGCTCCATCACCGCAACAGGTCTGGCCAGCTTTCTCAGGTAACAAAAATGGCTACCGTTTACTTCCCCCCTACTCTATTTAACCCCTATGCCCCTCCCCTCCTGCTTAAACCCACCAATACGACCCTCCTGCATCCACCCCACCCCCTGCTACCCCAATCCTAATCTCCCTGGGGCTCCCTAACCAAACCCCCATGTCATGTGGACCTACCCTTAGGGGCCCCCCTTTCTCCCCCCTTCCAGTCCGGCCATTTCCATAAATGTGGTTGATTACCCCCCTTACAAAAATCAATACAGTTCTCCCTGGGGTCACAAAGTTAATACATTCCAGGATAACCATTTTAAATTGAAAACATTGTAACTAGAGACTAGACATCGGCCAGGACGATTCACGAACTCGAGTTTGCGATCAAATGATTGCGAACCGCGCGTTCGCGGCAGGCCCCATTCACTTTAATGGCAGGCGAACCTGAAAAACCTTCAGGTCATATTTTCAGCCAGCAAACACTTACTAGAAGTACACAAATAGTCCCACAACATGGACAGTGATATACCAGAGGGGGATCATTGGCAAAAATTCCCACAAAAAATATGTATTTTAATCAGGAGCCATTTTTATGTGTTTTAAAGGGAAACTCTCAAAAATGTGCCCTGCTGGAGCCTAGAAAATTTTTATTTCCTAACGGTTTGATGTATACAAAGAGTCCATAAAAAAAATGCCATACATTGACACAATTTTTTTTTTCTACCATGGAACTGTATGGTGAACGGACGCCACTGTACGGCATTAGTTTGAGGCATCTGTTAACACATATATTTTTGGTATGCATTAAATGGATGGCAAAAATAGGATGTGAACCCAGCCCTAGTGTCAAAATAAGCACCAGTAGACAGCGGAGCAGCGTGGCGGAGAGGAGAGGCTGCCATGTACTGACAGAGCGCTACCTGATCCCGGTGGTCAGGGATGAGGACTGTGTTTCCCAAGAATCATTTTCTACTGGGAAATACAGGGCACAGTATGATACACTAGAATCTATATAATATAAAGATTTTAGCCCTACCCCCGAATAATATTACAATTAGGTGGGCATTTATTATATAGAAATAAGTCTATGTTAGGTGTATTTCTGACACAGATTGTGGCGCAAAGGTCCTTAGCACCGCAATCTGCATATTTTTCCTGCTCATGCCAGGTCTAAAAAAGGATGGCGTGGGCAGCGAAAGAGATACAGTTAGGATCATCCAGTTATTGGATACCACCGCCATACATTGACCGGATAACACCTCTGTACAGTGACCGGATAACACCGCCATACCGTGACCGGATAAAAGGGTATAAGAGGTCCATGCACAGGGTGTGGTAAGAGGGCACAATGCATGGTATAAGGGGGCACAGTATGGGGTGAGGGGCACAGAATGGGGTGGTGGGCACAGTCACATGACCCTGTGACATTAGAAGGTCCTTATGCGGTTCATACGCTACCATAATGAGAGGCAGAGGAGTGAGACAAGGGTGTGATTATGTGGCTAGAGATAAAAAAAATTACTGTCAGCCAGTACAGGCCCCAAAGATTAGGCAATAGACATTCACCTGACAGCAAAGAACTTTGGATTCTGTGGCTGGAGCTACATTAGGCGGTCACAGGATAAATATGTAACTGTCGGCCAGTACAGGCCCCAAAAATTCAGAATTCACCTGACATAAAAGGCCTTTTATGCCGCTGTATATACATAAGGCAGGGACCATTCTTTGTTCTGGGTGGTGGCGGATATGTGTGGGCTGGCATGAGGAAATTCAATTACACGTGGTAATCACAGGTATTGAATTCCTCAGAGATCCATGCCTCATTAATTTTTAAAAATGTGAGGTAGTCGACACTGTCGTGAGCTAGGCGTCGTTATCGGTCACGATCCCCCTGCTGCGCTGAACGTCCTTTTGGACACTCGACGTGCCACAGGTCAAGCCTGCACACCTAGTAGTCAAGGGGTTCCTCGCTTCTCAGAGCATCAACATCGGCCGTTAATCCGATGTAGTCGGACCCCTGTCGGTCTAGGCGTTCCCTGAAGCTGGATCCGGAGGGCGACTGTCGATGGGTTGGCTGCAAGAATGATCTCATTTCCGAAGTGACGAACACATCTTCAAACCGCCCTCTTTTCTCAGGCGTGGTAGGATTGATACCCGCACCTGTTTTGCTGTGGGTGGAAATTCCTCTGCCAGTGTCCGCAACAGCAGAATGCAGCATCTCTCGCAGCAAGGCCTGGAAATGCTGCATTAAGACAGCCGTCTGCGATGCTGGTAACATGTCCGCCATTTTGTGTTTGTACCATAGGTCTAAGTACGTTTCCACCCAGTGCAGGTCCTTGACCTTTATGCTTTTTATACGGGGGGCCCTCTTCAAACACTGGAGCATGAAGGCCCCCAGTTGCACTAAATTGGAAGTGGTGGAGCGCCTTGGCTCCTGCTCATTGCCCAGGAGAATGTTGTCCTCAATCTCCTCCCCCCAGCCACGGACAACACCAGGGATCCCCAAAAAGTTTAAAGCCTGCTCTTCTTGCTCCTCCTCCCCCCAGCCACCATCCTCCTCTGACTTCTCTTCAGACTCCTACTGACTTGTCTCAGATGGAGTAGCCCCCTGGGAATTCATTCAGCATTGCGACTTCCTCATCTTTCAGCTCCTGCTTTTCAACGGCTTGATCAAGGACATGACGCAATTCACTCTCCAGAAAGAAGGCATAAGATACAATGTCACTGATAGTGCCCTTGCTGCGACTGACCAGTTTGGTGATCTCATCAAATGGCTGCAGAAGTCTGCATGCAACGCGCATGAGCAGCCACTGGCGCAGTGGAAAAAAAAACAAGCTTCCCAGAACCTGTCCTGCCACAGAGTTCGTACAGGTAGTCATTAACGGCACGTTTCTGCTGGAGCAGCCTATCAAGCATATACAAGGTGGATTTCCAGTGCGTTGGCCAGTCACAAATCAGACGTCTGACGGGCAAGTGGTGTTTTCCGCTGAACGTCAGCAAGGCGAGCCATGGCAGTGTAAGATCTTCTAAAATGGCCAGAGATTTTCCTGGCCTGCCACAAGACGTCCTGGACCCCGGGGTATTTGGCAACGAATCACTGCACGACTAAGTTCAGGAAGTGTGCCACGTGTGTCATTTTGCCCTGTTTCAGTGCGCTCTGTAGATTGGCACCGTTGTCGCACACCACTTTACCAACTGTCAAATTGAGCGGGGTTAGCCACTGATCGGCCTGTGACCGCAGAGCTGAAAGGAGTGCAGGACCGGTGTGGCACTTTGCCTCCAGGCACAACAGCCGCAGCACAGCATGGCAACGTCTCACCTGGCATGTCGAATAGGTTCTGGGGAGCTTGGGGGTTGCAGCGAAAGAGGCAGTAGCAGTGGCAAAATAGGAGTCAGCCGAGGAAGAGACGGAGGATGGAGTAGGAGGAGGAGAAGAAGAGGCAGGCCTGCATGCAATCCCTGGCAGTAACACCAAATCCACATGGGTGCCACGGGTTACATGCTTGACGTCCGTCAGAAGGTTCACCCAGTGGGCAGTAAAGGTTATGTACCTTCCCTGCCCGTGTTTGCTAGACAACGTGTCCGTGGTCAGATGTATCTTGGCACTGACACTGTGTTCCAGAGATATATTAACTTGTGGTCGCGGCCACGGTCAGTAAGGTGACAGGAAGGGGCCCTAACAGTGGCTGGTGTGTGCCTGGAGCCACGGGACGTGGGCCTGCCTAAAAGAGGGCCAACCCTAGGAAGAGTAGAGAAAAAGGGGGGGAAAAAAGGGGGGGGGGGAAGTACGTGTAGCCGAGCGCGGTGTAATGAACTGGCCGAGGGGGTTTAAGAAGGGAGACCTGGCCCCTCCCACAATTACAGGCTGCATGCAGCCTTAACTATTTGTGGTCGCGGCCACGGTCAGTAAGGTGACAGGAAGGGGCCCTAACAGTGGCTGGTGTGTGCCTGGAGCCACGGGACGTGGGCCTGCCTAAAAGAGGGCCAAAAAGACACCGGGTAGGGAAAGTGCTGACGTTTAAGCATGTTTAGAACATGTTTACAAAGCCAAGGCACGGAATACCTGGCGGGTTTCAGTTAGCGGATCCATAATGTACCGGGAGAAACAGGCAGATCTCCACCTACCCATGTGACGAATGACGTGCGGAGGCGTCCCGTGCTTGGAAGCTGCCGAGGCGGCTCCGATGCGGAAGGAATGACCAGATATTGTTTTGGGGTCCATCCCCAACCCTGCGACCAGGGATCTGATGTGTGAGATGAACTGTGGCGTGGATAGGGGTTTCCCTGGAATGGAAGCAAAGGAGACTCAGGATCTGGAGATGGCGTGGAGTCTAGGAGACGTCGGAGCACCAGAACCGGACACCAGGCGTTTTCGGACTCAAAGAAACTAATCTGTACGGGAGGACCGGTTTGGGATGTCTTGGTGGAAGGAAGGCTTAACACCAGGTGATCCTGGCTCCAGGATAGTTGCTTCTTTTTCAGAAAGGTCGCCCTTTGGGAAGAAACTGAGAATTCTCCTGGGCATAGGAAGCCGTAGAAGCTTAAATACATTGCGGCCTTGATGACCAGACTAAAGAAAGGGCCAAAAGGGTTGCCATCTAGGATTACTGACAGCAGCCTGAATAGTTCGCTGGAGACCGGCCGTCGGGAAGGAGTTGAATCCTTACTGCTTTTCTCAATGCCCCTGAGTGTGGCCTTGACGGCTTGAGATGTGAAAGCCGAGCGAACCTCTGGATTCTGCAGAACTAAGAAATGTTGCACCCCAGCTAGGTACAAACGGATGGTGTTGGGTGCCAGCTTGAGGTTAACATGGAAATGGGCCATGAAAGCCATGATGTAGGAAACGACGGCTGTATCTTGTTGGGGATGGTCCCTGGAAAATTTTAAAAAGAGGTTCCAACCTGTGCTGTAATTGCGGGCCGTGTTGATCGAGAGGGATCGGTGCATGAGGTCCTTGGCGGTTGCCAGCAGAGACCTCAATCCAACATCAGGTTGCTGAAGCCAGGAATCCGGGCCCCGGTCTGGTCTGCTTCTGGACATACCTGAAAGAACGTTTGAAAGTTGAAACGGGATAAGGCATTGGCTGCCGTGTTGCTGACACCTGGAATATGGGAACATGAGAAATGGAAGTTATTGATCATGGACAGCCAGACCAGTTTGCGCAAAAGGGACATGATCTTGGCAGACTTGGCTCGGCCTTTGGAGATGATGTCCACCAAGTCTTGACTGTCTGAAATGAACATGACACTGGAATTAGCCCAGAGGTGACCCCAGACAGAGGCGGCTGCCACGATGGGATAAAATTCCAGAAATGGAGACGGACTGAGGGCCTGAGGGTCAGAACTGACCTGAGGCGGCCATGGACCAGCTAACCAGTGGGACCCGAAGATGTCAGCGAACCCCCGGGACGCCGCGGCATCGGAAAACACCCTGGCGGAGGACTGGGTCCATGATGGGCTGAAAGAAAGCTGTCCCACATGCGCAAGTCTGCCATGGCAGCCCTGTCCAAGTGGACAATGCTGTAGGGATCAGAGGCTGCAGGAAGGAGCGAGAGCAGGCGAGAAATAAAGGCCCTGCCCTGGGGCATCACCCTTAAGGCAAAGTTTAATCTACCCAGAATGGACTGAAGCTCGACCTTGGTCACCTGGGAAGAGGTGATGGCCCCTGCAACGACTAATCGGATTAGGGACAGTTTTGCCTCCGGAAGCCTGGCCTCCATCCTGTCGGAATCTAGGACAATACCCAGGAAGGTGATGGAAGTGGCCGGCCCCGAGGTCTTGCCCTGCGATATTGGGATGTGAAGGGCGGCAAAGAGCTCCAGGAGGGAGTGCAGCCCGGATGGCTGACATAGCGGAGGTTCTATGAGGAGAAAGTCGTCCAGGTAGTGGATGACCGCTGGGGCGCTGATTTATTTTTATTTTTTTCCTTTCTCTTTCTTTTTTCCTTCAGTCTTCCGGCTGACGCTGGGTGCCTGATGCCCCTTCTGCTTAACTCCGCGATGAGCCTTGGTACGGTCCATCTTCGGAGGGATTCTGGGCCGCCTTGGCCAGAGACCGAAGTACCCGGGAGGGACAAAGCATCGTCGACGTCCGAAACTTGTGACATGGCTCCGAAGATTGTAGAGACCTTGCGCCAGACCTGGAATTACAGACAAAATATGGCAGCTGGAGAGGTCACGAGGACCGTGTACCGTAATTACTAAGGCTGTGAGCAACGTATTTGAGAATGTACCTGAGAGCGTGGATTCAATACCCTTGCCTTACCGCCTGAGGATCGACGGAAACGACCCGACTGGCCCTGAGGACTGGAAAAGTTAGGAGCGACGATCTGAAAACCAATGATGACGCGGACGTACACATCGCTGTGCCGGCTAACAATGGAAACAGAGAGACGGGGATGAATGGAAACAAAGAACAGAGGGGTGTCTGGAGAGCCAGGAGGCGGAGTCGTAGACTGTGGCGAGAAGGAGGCCTGGACGTTCCAGGATGAGTGGCGAGGAGCGACCTGAACGTTTCAGGTTGGGGATGTGAGTAGGGTTGCCTGAGCGATGAAGGCTACGTAGGACCGGGAAGACACCTGACGTACCGGCTAATGATAGTAATGACGGCTGCACGCAGTGGGCTGAAGAAAACAGGAACGAGACCCTGAAGTTTCCGGCAACGGTAGACAGGGAAAACACCTGAACGCTTCAGGCTAAGATGGACAGAGAAGACACCTGAACGCCTCAGGCTAAGATGGACAGAGAAGACACCTGAACGCCTCATGCTAAGCTGGACAGAGAAGTCACCTGAACGCTTCAGGGTACATGGACCGAGAAGACACCTGAACGCTTCAGGCTAAAATGGACAGAGAAGACACCTGAACGCCTCAGGCTAAGATGGACAGAGAAGACACCTGAACGCCTCAGGCTAAGACGGACAGAGAAGACACCTGAACGCCTCAGGCTAAGACGGACAGAGAAGACACCTGAACGCCTCAGGCTAAGATGGACGGAGCAGACACCTGAACGCCTCACGCTAAGATGGACAGAGCAGACACCTGAATACTTCAGGCTAAAATGGACAGAGAAGACACCTGAAAGCCTCAGGCTAAGATGGACAGAGAAGACACCTGAACGTTTCAGGCTAAAATGGACAGAGAAGACACCTGAACGCTTCCGGCTAAAATGGACAGAGAAGACACCTGAACGCCTCAGGCTAAGATGGACAATGAAGACACCTGAATACCTCAGGCTAAGATGGACAGAGAAGACACCTGAACGCTTCAGGGTACATGGACAGGGAAGACACCTGAACGCTCCAGGCTAAGACGTACAGAGAAGACAACCTGAATGCTTCAGGTTGAGCAGGATAGAAACATCCCCAGAACGCCTCTGGGGAGGTAGCACGGGATGCTGGCAAGAGGAACTGCGGGGTGCAGCCCAGAATTACCTACCTGAAAACCCTCAAGCTTGAGAATTCCCTCGAGTGCCCGACAGGGACCTTCTGCCGAGCCTGTTGAAAAAAAATTTTCTTTTTCTTTTTTTTTTCTTTTTTTTTTGTAAGAACGTAAGACACCCGCCCAATACCTAAACCTGACGTCCGGAGGTCGAGACACGACACGGCGGGGACCACGAACGCTACGGGCACCTGGTAAAGGAACACAAATGTGAGAGTTTGACTGAGTGAGGGCCGGGCCTGCTGGGTCCGGGAAAAAGTAGGGCCGTGTAGCCAGGTGTGAGCGCCGGAGGATGGGAGCAGCAAGGGCCGGAACCCGCGCGAAGGCCAGGCTGGAAGGCCGCAGGACTGCGTGATGGTGTGCGGCTGGCAGGAGCGTTGACAGGGCCCCAAGGGCCACAGATCCGAACCTGGGTGGGCGCGGAGGCGGGTGGAGCCTGCGCCACGGACCGACCTGTCTATGTGCGGGTGGCAAGGTGGTGAGACACAGGAGCCAGGTTCAAGGGAACTAAACGATTCTTGAATGCAACACTGTGAACTGAGGACTGACCTCCCATCGATGTTAGGAACCTGGTATCTGGGGGCACGGACGACTCTGCGGACAGTGATGCCAAACGGTGCAGGTGTCATTCATTGACATGCAAGGGTAGTGTGAAGACAAGCTGAGCCCATTATGTGGTAGCCACATGTAACCCAGTTTCCCCCAACACTTGAGCAACCAAGGCAGGGACATAACTCCTGCTTCCAGCAGCACTGACCGGGAGCACAGCTGTGCAGGGAGCGGGGATGCGAGGGCGGCAGCGATGTGTGGCTCTGCTTGGGGTGAGGGACGGAGGTGGTGTGCGTTACTTCTCCCCCGCCCCCATCCCCCCCCCCCGGCGGCCAGCGCGCTGTGCGGCAGACGGCAGACGGAACCGGGAGCCGGCAGCGCATGCGCAGGACCTCTCGCAAGAGGATGGATGCGCCGGAATGGAGGAGAGGCCCGGCCGGCGGTGGGGGCTCGCAGGTGCAGGGGACCAGGAGGCGGCGAGAAGGAGCGGACCCGCGGGTGGACAGCCGGAGAGACGAGGTGCGCGTCGAGAGGCGTGAGACGCTGCTTACCTGGGAGGCGTGCTTACCGGAAGTGACGGGAGTCACCGGAAGTACGTGTAGCCGAGCGCGGTGTAATGAACTGGCCGAGGGGGTTTAAGAAGGGAGACCTGGCCCCTCCCACAATTACAGGCTGCATGCAGCCTTAACTATTTGTCGCTGAACGTGGTCATATAGCGCTGGGATGCCCTTCTGGGAGAAATATTTTTTTCCGGGGAACTTCCATTGCGGTGTGCCAATGGCCACAAATTTTCTAAAGGCCACTGAGTCCACCAATTTATATGGCAGTAGTTGACGGGCTAGCAGTTCCGACAAGCCGGAGGTCAGCCGTTGAGCAAGAGGATTATCCAGCGTCAGGGCCGGAGCTATAATAAGGCAGACCAAGCGACTGCCTTAGGGCGCTGAGACGGGGGGGGGGAATTAAAACTTTAATTTTTTTTTTAAATACCCCAGATTTTTTGCCCCTGGGTCTTATGGGGCGAATACTAATGAAGCGCTTCCATTTTGGAAGCGCTTCATTAGTACCGGAGGACCGGGAAGCGGTGAAGGATCTGTATTCACCACTGCCTGGTCCTCCGCTCGGCTGTCTGCTGTGCAGGGCTGCGCACTATGTGATCTCACTGTGCGCAGCCTTCACAGCTGACAGCCGAGAACCAGGAAGAAGAGAGAGAGCGCTGGTGGTGAGGAGCAGCGGCATCCAGGAGCAGGAGAGGTAAGTTTTTTTATTTTATTTTATTTGTGCTGATGGCTGACATGGGGGGGCATGATGGCTGACATGGGAGGGCATGATGGCTGACATGGGGGGATGATGGCCGACATGGGGAGCATGATGGCTGACATGGGGGGGCATGATGGCCGACATGGGGAGATGATGGCCGACATGGGGGGCTGATGGCCGATATGGGGGGCTGATGGCCGACATGGGGACATGCTGGCTGACATGGGGGCATGCAGGCTGACATGGGGACAAGGAGGTTGACATGGAGGTCCCGACGGCTGACATGGGGGGCACGACGGCTGACATGGGGGCACGACGGCTGACATGGGGGGCTGATAGCTGACATGAGGGTTGATGGCTGACATGGGGGCATGTTGGCTGACATGGGGACATGATGGCTGACATGGGGGCCTGGTGGCTGACATGGGGGCATGGTGGCTGACATGGGGGCATGGTGGCTGACATGGGGGCATGGTGGCTGACATGGGGACATGATGGCTGACATGGGGGCATGATGGCTGACATGGGGAGCTGATCTGAGGCATTGGGGGTCTGATCTGAGGTCTGATTAACATTGGGGGTCTGATTGCTGGTCTGACCTGAGGTGTAATGGAAAATATTTTTTTCTTATTATCCTCCTCTAAATCCTAGGTGCGTCTTATGGGCCAGTGTGTCTTAGAGGGCGAAAAATACGGTCCTTAAACCAGCGATTGTCTGAAGCAGAGAGAAGATACCAGGACCACACAGAGGAGAAGCCAGCTGCTGCAGACGGGACCAGGGCCAGGTGAGCTGTGAGGGGGCGCCAAAATGTAGCTTCACTTGTGTTGGCAAAAATCCTTGCACCGGCCCTGTCCAGCGTCATCACTTTTTTAAGCTTGAACATTTGGGCCACGGAAGCCTGCCTTTTGCAAGATGAACGCGACGACGGCTCAGTGGGAGGTGAAGTGGAGGACAAATGGGAGGAGAGAGGAGAAGGAGAAGAGGCAGGACGTGGAGCACCAGGAGTGTGGCTTTGTGGGTTCTGACGGCGTTGCTCTCACTGGGCTCGGTGATGGGGGGCCAGGTGCCTTCTTAAGGTGGTCGTCTCTAGGGGAGTGTTGGGCTTACCGTGACTTATGTGTTGACAGCAAAGGCTGCAGATAACAAGACTATTATCAGCAGCTGACACGTTAAAAAAAGCCCACACTGCGGAGCCATGTGCCGGCGTCCTGGAAGCGCAATATTTGACCGTGCATGGTGGATGGCTTGCTCCAAATACATTTGCAGTCTTCTTTTTTACCTCCTGTGCACTGCGAGTTCTGCCTGCTTCTCCTCCCTATCTGCTGCTCCTTCTCTCCCTCTGAACTCCCCTCCTCTTCCTCTCTTGTGGGCACCCACGTGACGTCCATCGACACGTAATCATCGTCACCTTAACCACCACTGACATTAGAGATCTCAGAGTCGGCAGCAACAGTGGGGACCACCCTCCTTGGGTTGATCTGGGTACTGTCGTCAGACCGCTGGGTGGCGGCCATTGCTACCTCCTCTTCATCATCCGATGCCAAGAATCTGGGAATGGGTGGGAAGATAATTCCTCTTACTCGAGTGGAAGGGCTATGGTGGTGGTGGTGTCTTTGGGGGTGCACACAGCAGAGAGTGAAGAGGGTACAGATACAGAGGATGAGGAGGGTGCCGAAGTGGAAGGCTGAGTGAGCCACTCAAACAACTCTGGTGCGCCCTTCGAAGTTATCGCACGCGCCTTCTCCAACTTCCCACTTAGGCTCCCGCCTGGTGCACCTTCCAAACCCCTACCATCCCTGCGGACTGGTCTGCCTCTTCCTCTGCCTGTCATTTTCTAAATGACCCTCTGCCTAACTCCGTAGAGAAGAGCAGTATTTGTGAAAGAAGGTATATCGCAGCCCTCAATCAGTATTTGGTGGAAAAAGGTATATAGCAATAGCACCCCTCAATCAGTATTTAGTGGAAGAAGGTATATGGCACCCATCAATCAGTATTTGGAGGAAACAGGTATATAGCATTCTCAATCAGTATTTGGCGAAAACAGATATATGGCACCCCTCAATCTGTATTTTGTGGAAGCAGGTGTATCACAGCCCTTAATCAGTATTAGGTGGAAGAAGGTATATAGCAATAGCACCACTCAATCAGTATTTAGTGGAAGAAGGTATATGGCACCCCTCAATCAGTATTTGGCATAAACAGGTATATAGCACCCCTCAATCAGTATTTGGCGGAAAAAGGTATATAGCAATAGCACCCCTCAATCAGTATTTAGTGGAAGAAGGTATATGGCACCCATCAATCAGTATTCGGAGGAAACAGGTATATAGCATTCTCAATCAGTATTTGGCGAAAACAGATATATGGCACCCCTCAATCTGTATTTTGTGGAAGCAGGTGTATCACAGCCCTTAATCAGTATTAGGTGGAAGAAGGTATATAGCAATAGCACCACTCAATCAGTATTTAGTGGAAGAAGGTATATGGCACCCCTCAATCAGTATTTGGCATAAACAGGTATATAGCACCCCTCAATCAGTATTTGGCGGAAACAGGTATTTAGCACCCCTTAATCAGTATTTGGCGGAAACAGGCATATAGCACCCCTCAATCAATATTTGGCGGAAACAGGTATATGGCACCCCTCAATCAGTGTTTTGTGGACGCAGCTGTATCACAGCCCTCAATCAGTATTTGGTGGAAGACGGTATATAGCAATAGCACCCCTCAATCAGTATTTAGTGGAAGAAGGTATATGGCACTCCTCAATCAGTATTTGGCGGAAACAGGTATATAGCACCCCTCAATCAGTATTTGGTGAAAACAGGTATATGGCACCCCTCAATCAGTATTTTGTGGAAGCAGGTGTATCACAGCCCTCAATCGGTATTTGGTGGAAGAAGGTATATGGCACCCCTCAATCAGTATTTGGCGGAAACAGGTATATAGCACCCCTTAATCAGTATTTGGCGGAAACAGGCATATAGCACCCCTCAATCAGTATTTGGCGGAAACAGGTATATGGCACCCCTCAATCAGTGTTTTGTGGATGCAGCTGTATCACAGCCCTCAATCAGTATTTGGTGGAAACAGGTGTATTGCAGCCCTCAATCAGTATTTGGTGGAAGAAGGTATATGGCACCCCTCAATCAGTATTTGGCGGAAACAGATATATAGCACCCCTAAATCATTATTTGGTGGAAACAGGTATATGGCACCCCTCAATCAGTATTTTATGGAAGCAGGTGTATCGCAGCCCTCAATCAGTATTTGGTGGAAGAAGGTATATAGCAATAGCAACCCTCAATCAGTATTTAGTGGAAGAAGATATATGGCACCCCTCAATCAGTATTTTGCGGAAACCGGTATATAGCACCCCTCAATCAGTATTTTGTGGAAGCAGGTGTATTGCAGCCCTCTATCAATATTTGGTGGAAGAAGGTACAGTATATAGCAATAGCACCCCTCAATCAGTATTTGGCAGAAGAAGGTATATAGCACCCCTCGATCAGTATTTGGTGGAAACAGGTATATAGCACACCTCAATCAGTATTTTCTGGAAGCAGGTGTATTGCAGCCCTCTATCAATATTTGGTGGAAGAAGGTATATAGCAATAGCACCCCTCAATCAGTATTTGGCAGAAGAAGGTATATAGCACCCCTCGATCAGTATTTGGTGGAAACAGGTATATAGCACACCTCAATCAGTATTTGGCGGAAACTGGTATATAGCACCCCTCAATAAATATTTGGCGGAAACAGGTACATAGTACCCCTCAATTAGGATTTTGTGGAAGAAGGTATATTGCAGCCCTCAAGCAGTTGTTTTTTGGGACTACAGGTATATCACACCCGTTGCAATTAGTTACTCCAATAGCGTTTGTCCCTCTATCTAGCTGCAGTATCGCAGCAGAACTGCACACATCTGCTGCTCAATACAAATACACTATAATATAATTTCTGTGTTAGAAAGTATATTATAAGTATATCAGACCCCTCTATATCACACCTATTGATAGCACACCTATACCAGTCCTTAAAATGACTTTTGTGGCCCTATTAGCTAGCGTTTGGTGTCCCTAACGGTCCCTGCTCCAAAATGCAGCCTCTCCCTACACTGGCAAAACACATAATGTAAAATGGCTGCCAGATCTGGTTCTGTTATGGGTTGGGGGTGTGTCCATGTGCTGAAACATCTCAATTGGCTGTCCTGATGGATGTGTCATGGGTCAAAGTTCGGCGCTATGCAAAAAAATATGGTGCGTAGGTATATCGCCAGATGTTCGCATGTTCAGCGAATCGCGAACGAGCAAAGTTCACTGCGAAACAACCGCCGGGCGAGCCGTAAGGCCATCTCTACTAGAGACCAGAAAATCATCCTAAAATAATAATAATATTAAGCTAAGCAGATAACTATTGCAAATAAAGCAAGCCCCTAAGGCCCCTTGCAGAAGAGCAAATATTCCACGCGGGTGCAAAGCATTATGTGAACGCATTGCGCCCGCACAGAATCCAGACCCATTCATTGTTCTGTATACCTGAGCGTTTATTTTTACGCATCACTTGTGCTTTGCGTGAAAATCGCAACATGTTCTATATTCTGTGATTTTCACGCAACGCTGGCCCCATAGAAATGAATGGGGCTGCGTGAAAATTGCATCGCGTCCCCAAGCAAGTGCAGATGCCATGCGTTTTTCACGGATGGTTGCTAAGAGATGTTGTTTGTAAACCTTCAGTTTTTTATCATGCGCGTGCAAAATGCATTAAATCGCATTGCACCCGCGCGATAAAACCTGAACAACTGAACGTGATCGCATACAAAACTGATTGGACTTGTTTGCGAAATCGCGCATTTTTCACTGAACCTATCCGCAACGCATCCGGACCTATTCTGCTCACGCTAGTCTGCAAGGGGCCTAAGACAGACAGAGCTGCTGGAAGCTGTAAATAATTTTATATGATGATGGCAGGAGCTTCTTCAGGATCCTGTATAGTACACAATGCACCAGGAATATGACATGAACCCATCCTCGCTGGTGTCGGCAGCTTCATCCTGGATAGGTAATTAAAATCAGATTGCGGGGGTCCGACACCTGCCCCCCCCCCCTGCCGATCAGCTGTTCGAAGAGAAGGCCACGCTCCTTGCAAGCACTGCCTTCCCTTCATTGTTTACCTGCTCACTGTTGACATTGCAGGAGGGAGCAGGTGTAACAGAACAAATGAACAATAAATTTAATCATACTTACCTCCTTCATTTGCTCGTAATGGGCCAGCCGCCATCATCTTGCTTAAAGATCTGGCGCGAAATCTCGCGCATCCTAAGATGATGCAATAACACCGGCTGGCACAGGCCACGTGCGAGATCTTCAATCAAGGTGGTAACAGCCGGCCATTCGCGAGCAAATGGAGGAGGAAAGTATGATTTTTTTTTTTGTTTTGTACACAATTTCTGGTTAAATCGATTCGCTACCAGTAAGAACAAGGAAATTCGGCTTCACAGCTAATTGAATTTACCCTGAAAATCGGATTGAATTCCACTTGGGTTCGATTCGCTCAACACTAGTTCCTATTCAAGTGACTACTACAGAGCCGTCCCATTAACCACCTCCGGACCGCCTAACGCAGGATCGCGTTCCGGAGGTGGCAGCGCTGCGCACAGTCACGCATATACCTGTCATCTCGTGAGACGCGAGACTTCCTGTGAACGCGCGCACACAGGCGCGCGCGCTCACAGGAACGGAAGGTAAGAGAGTTGATCTCCAGCCTGCCAGCGGCGATCGTTCGCTGGCAGGCTGGAGATGTGTTTTTTTTAACCCCTAACAGGTATATTAGACGCTGTTTTGATAACAGCGTCTAATATACCTGCTACCTGGTCCTCTGGTGGTCCCCTTTGTTTAGATCGACCACCAGAGGACACAGGTAGCTCAGTAAAGTAGCACCAAGCACCACTACACTACACTACCCCCCCCCCCCGTCACTTATTAACCCCTTATTAGCCCCTGATCACCCCTAATCACCCCTGATCACCCCTGATCACCCCATATAGACTCCCTGATCACCCCCCTGTCATTGATTACCCCCCTGTCATTGATCAACCCCCTGTAAAGCTCCATTCAGACGTCCGCATGATTTTTACGGATCCACTGATAGATGGATCGGATCCGCAAAACGCATCCGGACGTCTGAATGAAGCCTTACAGGGGCGTGATCAATGACTGTGGTGATCACCCCATATAGACTCCCTGATCACCCCCCTGTCATTGATTACCCCCCTGTCATTGATTACCCCCCTGTAAAGCTCCATTCAGATGTCCGCATGATTTTTACGGATGCACTGATACATGGATCGGATCCGCAAAACGCATCCGGTCGTCTGAATGAAGCCTTACAGGGGCATGATCAATGACTGTGGTGATCACCCCCCTGTCATTGATTACCCCCCTGTAAAGCTCCATTCAGATGTCCGCATGATTTTTACGGATGCACTGATAGATGGATCGGATCCGCAAAACGCATCCGGACGTCTGAATGAAGCCTTACAGGGGCATGATCAATGACTGTGGTGATCACCCCATATAGACTCCCTGATCACCCCCCTGTCATTGATTACCCCCCTGTAAAGCTCCATTCAGATGTCCGCATGATTTTTACGGATGCACTGATAGATGGATCGGATCCGCAAAACGCATCCGGACGTCTGAATGAAGCCTTACAGGGGCATGATCAATGACTGTGGTGATCACCCCATATAGACTCCCTGATCACCCCCCTGTAAAGCTCCATTCAGATGTCCGCATGATTTTTACGGATGCACTGATACATGGATCGGATCCGCAAAACGCATCCGGTCGTCTGAATGAAGCCTTACAGGGGCATGATCAATGACTGTGGTGATCACCCCCCTGTCATTGATTACCCCCCTGTAAAGCTCCATTCAGATGTCCGCATGATTTTTACGGATGCACTGATAGATGGATCGGATCCGCAAAACGCATCCGGACGTCTGAATGAAGCCTTACAGGGGCATGATCAATGACTGTGGTGATCACCCCATATAGACTCCCTGATCACCCCCCTGTCATTGATTACCCCCCTGTAAAGCTCCATTCAGATGTCCGCATGATTTTTACGGATGCACTGATAGATGGATCGGATCCGCAAAACGCATCCGGACGTCTGAATGAAGCCTTACAGGGGCGTGATCAATGACTGTGGTGATCACCCCATATAGACTCCCTGATTACCCCCCTGTCATTGATTACCCCCCTGTAAAGCTCCATTCAGATGTCCGCATGATTTTTACGGATGCACTGATAGATGGATTGGATCCGCAAAACGCATCCGGACGTCTGAATGAAGCCTTACAGGGGCATGATCAATGACTGTGGTGATCACCCCATATAGACTCCCTGATCACCCCCCTGTCATTGATCACCCCCCCTGTCATTGATCACCCCCCTGTCATTGATCACCCCCCTGTCATTGATCACCCCCCTGTCATTGATCACCCCCCCTGTCATTGATCACCCCTCTGTAAGGCTCCATTCAGATATTTTTTTGGCCCAAGTTAGCAGAATTTTTTTTTTTTTTCTTACAAAGTCTCATATTCCACTAACTTGTGTCAAAAAATAAAATCTCACATGAACTCACCATACCCCTCACGGAATCCAAATGCGTAAAATTTTTTAGACATTTATATTCCAGACTTCTTCTCACGCTTTAGGGCCCCTAGAATGCCAGGGCAGTATAAATACCCCACATGTGACCCCATTTCGGAAAGAAGACACCCCCAGGTATTCCGTGAGGGGCATATTGAGTCCATGAAAGATTGAAATTTTTGTCCCAAGTTAGCGGAACGGGAGACTTTGTGAGAAAAAAATTAAAAATATCAATTTCCGCTAACTTGTGCCAAAAAAAAAAAAATTCTATGAACTCGCCATGCCCCTCATTGAATACCTTGGGGTGTCTTCTTTCCAAAATGGGGTCACATGTGGGGTATTTATACTGCCCTGGCATTCTAGGGGCCCCAAAGCGTGAGAAGAAGTCTGGTATCCAAATGTCTAAAAATGCCCTCCTAAAAGGAATTTGGGCACCTTTGCGCATCTAGGCTGCAAAAAAGTGTCACACATCTGGTATCGCCGTACTCAGGAGAAGTTGGGGAATGTGTTTTGGGGTGTCATTTTACATATACCCATGCTGGGTGAGAGAAATATCTTGGTCAAATGCCAACTTTGTATAAAAAAATGGGAAAAGTTGTCTTTTGCCAAGATATTTCTCTCACCCAGCATGGGTATATGTAAAATGACACCCCAAAACACATTCCCCAACTTCTCCTGAATACGGCGATACCACATGTGTGACACTTTTTTGCAGCCTAGGTGGGCAAAGGGGCCCATATTCCAAAGAGCACCTTTAGGATTTCACAGGTCATTTACCTACTTACCACACATTAGGGCCCCTGGAAAATGCCAGGGCAGTATAACTACCCCACAAGTGACCCCATTTTGGAAAGAAGACACCCCAAGGTTTTCCGTGAGGGGCATGGCGAGTTCCTAGAATTTTTTATTTTTTGTCACAAGTTAGTGGAAAATGCTTATTTATTTATTTATTTTTTTTTCATACAAAGTCTCATATTCCACTAACTTGTGACAAAAAATAAAAACTTCCATGAACTCACTATGCCCATCAGCGAATACCTTGGGGTCTCTTCTTTCCAAAATGGGGTCACTTGTGGGGTAGTTATACTGCCCTGGCATTCTAGGGGCCCAAATGTGTGGTAAGGAGTTTGAAATCAAATTCTGTAAAAAATGACCTGTGAAATCCGAAAGGTGCTCTTTTGAATATGGGCCCCTTTGCCCACCTCGGCTGCAAAAAAGTGTCACACATCTGGTATCTCCGTAATCGGGAGAAGTTGGGGAATGTGTTTTGGGGTGTCATTTTACATATACCCATGCTGGGTGAGAGAAATATCTTGGCAAAAGACAACTTTTCCCATTTTTTTATACAAAGTTGGCATTTGACCAAGATATTTATCTCACCCAGCATGGGTATATGTAAAAAGACACCCCAAAACACATTCCTCAACTTCTCCTGAATACAGAGATACCAGATGTGTGACACTTTTTTGCAGCCTAGGTGGGCAAAGGGGCCCACATTCCAAAGAGCACCTTTCGGATTTCACAGGTCATTTACCTACTTACCACACATTTGGGCCCCTAGAATGCCAGGGCAGTATAACTACCCCACAAGTGACCCCATTTTGGAAAGAAGAGACCCCAAGGTATTCGCTGATGGGCATAGTGAGTTCATGGAAGTTTTTATTTTTTGTCACAAGTTTGTGGAATATGAGACTTTGTATGAAAAAAAAAAAAAAAAAAAATCATCATTTTCCACTAACTTGTGACAAAAAATAAAAAATTCTAGGAACTCGCCATGCCCCTCACGGAATACCTTGGGGTGTCTTCTTTCCAAAATGGGGTCACTTGTGGGGTAGTTATACTGCCCTGGTATTCTAGGGGCCCAAATGTGTGGTAAGGAGTTTGAAATCAAATTCAGGAAAAAATGAGGAGTGAAATCCGAAAGGTGCTCTTTGGAATATGGGCCCCTTTGCCCACCTAGGCTGCAAAAAAGTGTCACACATCTGGTATCCCCGTACTCAGGAGAAGTTGAGGAATGTGTTTTGGGGTGTCTTTTTACATATACCCATGCTGGGTGAGATAAATATCTTGGTCAAATGACAACTTTGTATAAAAAAATGGGAAAAGTTGTCTTTTGCCAAGATATTTCTCTCACCCAGCATGGGTATATATAAAATGACACCCCAAAACACATTCCCCACCTTCTCCTGAGTACGGAGATACCAGATGTGTGACACTTTTTTGCAGCCTAGGTGGGCAAAGGGGCCCATATTCCAAAGAGCACCTTTCGGATTTCACAGGTCATTTTTTACAGAATTTGATTTCAAACTCCTTACCACACATTTGGGCCCCTAGAATGCCAGGGCAGTAGAACTACCCCACAAGTGACCCCATTTTGGAAAGAAGAGACCCCAAGGTATTCGCTGATGGGCATAGTGAGTTCATAGAACTTTTTATTTTTTGTCACAAGTTAGTGGAATATGAGACTTTGTAAGAAAAAAAAAAAAAAAGAAAAAATCATCTTTTTCCGCTAACTTGTGACAAAAAATAAAAAGTTCTATGAACTCACTATGCCCATCAGCGAATACCTTAGGGTGTGTACTTTCAGAAATGGGGTCATTTGTGGGGTGTTTGTACTGTCTGGGCATTGTAGAACCTCAGGAAACATGACAGGTGCTCAGAAAGTCAGAGCTGCTTCAAAAAGCGGAAATTCACATTTTTGTACCATAGTTTGTAAACGCTATAACTTTTACCCAAACCATTTTTTTTTTACCCAAACATTTTTTTTTTATCAAAGACATGTAGAACTATAAATTTAGAGCAAAATTTCTATATGGATGTCGTTTTTTTTGCAAAATTTTACAACTGAAAGTGAAAAATTTCATTTTTTTGCAAAAAAATCGTTAAATTTCGATTAATAACAAAAAAAGTAAAAATGTCAGCAGCAATGAAATACCACCAAATGAAAGCTCTATTAGTGAGAAGAAAAGGAGGTAAAATTCATTTGGGTGGTAAGTTGCATGACCGAGCAATAAACGGTGAAAGTAGTGTAGGTCAGAAGTGTAAAAAGTGGCCTGGTCTTTCAGGGTGTTTAAGCACTGGGGGCTGAGGTGGTTAAAGTGAATGGGATCGCTTCTTGTTATTACACCTGCTCGCTGCTGCACTGTTGATGGCGAGCAGGTAAACAATGAAGGGACGGCTGCTCTTGCACGGAGCGGGGCCTTCTCTTCAACCAGCTTATCGGCGTCGGTGCTGACAGTTGGACCCCACCAATCTGATATTGATGACCTATCCTGAGGTTAGGTCATCAATATTAAAATCCCGGAAAACCCCTTTAAGGCTAGGGATACACAACAACATATGCCACGCAACTATTTGTCGCAGTAATATCGCACAACATTTCTTATAATGACTATGTCTATGGTGTCGCACTGCAACGTGTGACATGCTGCGACTGCAACACGATTTTTGGGATTTTTTTGCGACTATCATGTTGAAGCATGTCACAGTGTGAGACCATAGACTATCATTCCAAAAAATGTCGAATGACATGTTGCAGTGCAATGCTTTTGACAAATGTCGTATTGTTGCCTTACCTTACCAGTTGGCCATGTCCATGCTGGATCTTCCAATCAATTACAATTTCCAAAGATTACCAGTGTCTGTGATGCTTTATGATGAATATGGTTGCAAGTTGCTGTACAGTGGCCCAGGAAAGATTACCAAGTTGAAAATATTGTAACCTAAGGTGCTTGCAACTTAAAGGAGCACTGAAATTACATATAATCCTGACCGCATTCCTGTGTACCGGGGACCATCTTTCTTGGTGACAACATACCTGGAGAATGGTGGGCCAAGATTCCAGCACCAGGGCTGGTTGCACAGGTAAGCCCTCCCTAATGAATAATTTTTTTTTACAAAATTCCTAAATAATGCAGAATTTCAATTTAAAGATTGGACTCATTACACTCACTCCTTACATTTGGAAGTAGGTTATGCAGATCCACCTTTTATATGGAGGCCTAAAGGCATTTTATGCATGGACATGTGTGATAATTTATCGATTGGCCAGCTTCCTCTTTAATCCGGACAACATGCAAGTATCATGTAATAAAATGTTACACTAAAGGCCTTGACTTTATGAGTTGCAGTAACTCAGGCAGAAGACCTTGTGAAGGCAGCATGATGATAAATGGGCCGCCGGTACATGAGCTGTGTCACATGAGGAAGCCTCTGGGAATACAGGAGATGGGACGATGACATTTAAACAATATGTGAGGGCAGTGGAGAAGGCCAGTTTCAAGCTTAATAGGGAACCTGTGATCCAATTTTAAAATTACATAGAAAAGGAGAAGTGATGTAGTCAAGATCAAGTAATTAAATAAGGTATTAGGAAAGGAAGAGGGCACCAACATCAGTCAATGGATGACATGGACAAAAACACTTAACTGTGGAGGTCACTTTGGGGTCGGGTGAAGTAAATGGGATTGAGGTTGAGCAAGATTAAACCGTGGCGTGAAATACAAAATATGAAGGAATATAACCTGAGGTAAGGAATGAAGAATTTACTGTCCTGAGTTAATTAAGAAAAAACAATGGCACTGCAGAAACCTCGGGGATGTACCTTGGTCAATCTAACATGATGAATTTATGTTGCATTGCATTTTTATATTTTAATGCAGTCTTGTTTTGTCCTGTCCCTTTCAGGGAATAAATTGCAGGTGATGGTAACTGTGTCTTCAGAGGTTTATGGTGGATTGTGTTTGTCCTTATAACCTTCCTTTAGACGAAACTACTGGAAAATAACCTACACTCAACATATCCTAAGATGAAAAAACGACATAATTTTGATATTCTATCTGGAGTTGTTTATGCTACAGGTTTGAGGCCACCTAGTGGTTGTAGTGTGAATTTCAGCCCGTCAAGAGTTTTGCTATTTTAATGAATTTGTATTGTGATAAATTAGAGGAAGCATAAGGATCGACATATCTCTAGAATTAAAATTAGATGGTAACTGATTAGGCTGCATCATTTAACCATTTAACCTAAATTGCATTAATATATGTATGGCAGCTACTTTATAGTCTTCTGCTTTTTCTCATTGGTATTTGAGTTTCTCCATCATGGTTTTAAGCTTCCTGTCTATCCAACAACAGGGGTGGACCTAGGGGATGCGTGTGTGGCGTGTTTCCCAGATGCAGTAAGGGAAGGGGGGATCTTCTTGATCAAAGAGTACCTCTCTGTTAGTTTCAGAAATCTACTGAGACATCATCCATGAGGAACATTTACAAATCTATAAATTCTGAGGATGACAGGGGCAGTTGCAGTGACACAGTAAATCACTGCTAAGAGTAAATTAACTGCTAAAAGGTCAATGTGCTTTCCATGCTTTGAAGGTGATCCCAGTGGCCCAGTTAGTTGTTGTGACTTATTCAGCAAGAGAAAGGCTTGACCTTCCTCCTCTGAGGGAAGAGCTGTGTAGTCTGATTGCATCAGCCAGTGAGTCTGGCCTAAGCAGCTGGAGTGGGAGGAGCAGCATGGGTCTGTGCAGTGTAAGGCCTACAATAAGAGGTTCTCATCCCAACATGCTGAGGACAAGTGTCAAACCTCTTTGAGTAGGAGGCAAATAATGTATAGACTGTTTAGGATCCCAAGACTGTGTGTTAGCAAAGGTAACGCTTATTAGGGCTATGGCCTTTGCTGCTTGTGGAGAGGGAATATTGCTTGGTAGCCCACCATACTTTGAAACTGATTGGCTGTCTGTTTAAAGATCTGTACCCTGCTGTGGCAACTGGAGTACTAATTGTGAGAGTTTTGCATGCCTGTGGTCAATTTGGAAATATTGCAAAGTGTTTAGAAAGAGACTCGGGGACTACTACCTTCATAGTTGATGCCTTTACACAGCAATTGGGGAAAAGTAAGCTCTGTGGAATACCTCACAATTGTGCCTGTACTCATACATCATCCATCATCCACAGTAAAGAGACTGTTGTTATCACTAAACTGGGCCTGGTTATTACTTCCATTATCCGCCGGCCCCTAAATCTGCCCTCCTGACTTGTATCCTCCCAACCGTTCACCATCAAACATAGAAACATAGAAACATAGAATGTGTCGGCAGATAAGAACCATTTGGCCCATCTAGTCTGCCCAATATACTAAATACTATAAATAGCCCCTAGCCCTATCTTATATGAAGGATGGCCTTATGCCTATCCCATGCATGATTAAACTCCTTCACTGTATTTGCAGCTACCACTTCTGCAGGAAGGCTATTCCATGCATCCACTACTCTCTCAGTAAAGTAATACTTCCTGATATTACTTTTAAACCTTTGCCCCTCTAATTTAAAACTATGTCCTCTTGTAGCAGTTTTTCTTCTTTTAAATATTCTCTCCTCTTTTACCTTGTTGATCCCCTTTATGTATTTAAAAGTTTCTATCATATCCCCTCTGTCTCATCTTTCTTCCAAGCTATACATGTTAAGGTCCTTTAATCTTTCCTGGTAAGTTTTGTCCTGCAATCCATGTACTAGTTTAGTAGCTCTTCTCTGAACTCTCTTCAAAGTATCAATATCCTTCTGGAGATAAGGTCTCCAGTACTGCGCACAATACTCCAAATGAGGTCTCACTAGTGCTCTGTAGAGCGGCATGAGCACCTCCCTCTTTCTACTGGTAATGCCTCTCCCTATACACCCAAGCATTCTGCTAGCATTTCCTGCTGCTCTATGACATTGTCTGCCTACCTTTAAGTCTTCTGAAATAATGACCCCTAAATCCCTTTCCTCAGATACTGAGGTTAGGACTGTATCACTGATTTTATATTCTGCTCTTGGGTTTTTACGCCCCAGGTGCATTATCTTGCACTTATCAACATAAAATTTTAGTTGCCAGATTTTTGACCATTCCTCTAGTTTTCCTAAATCCTTTTCCATTTGGTGTATCCCTCCAGGAACATCAACCCTGTTACAAATCTTTGTGTCATCACCAAAAAGACACACCTTACCATCGAGGCCTTCTGCAATTTCGCTGATAAAGATATTAAACAATATGGGTCCCAGAACAGATCCCTGAGGTACCCCACTGGTAACAAGACCTTGGTCTGAATATACTCCATTGACTACAACCCTCTGTTGTCTGTCCCTCAGCCACTGCCTAATCCATTCAACAATATGGGAGTCCAAGCACAAAGACTCTATGTGGGGCAGTATCAAAAGCCTTACTAAAGTCTAGATAAGCGATGTTTACTGCACCTCCGCCATCTATTATTTTAGTCACCCAAGGGTACCAAGTCCAGGGTATACCCAAAGAGAAGAAAGGGTGTGCCCACCATTCACTCCATGGCCTGTTACTGATGCACTCAGCAGTCAGCACTTATACAAGCAGGTCCCAGCAGTCATCCACTGCATTCCTCTTCCAGATGCATCCCAAAGCATTTAGAGTAAAATAGAAGGCAAGAACATAGAGGCGGCCTGAGCCACTGGTATGATTTAAGTGGATTCCAGACTACCCCGTTAGATGATGCAACTAATTACAGCTATATTCTGAAATCAAGAAAGAAGACAAAGAATACAAAGTAGTCAAAGTTGGTAGTGGTGACATATAATTTTTAGGCTTACAATTGGATATCGACTTTAATTGCCAGGAAATTATATTGCTCTTAATTTTTGTAAGTACCATTTCAAAGCTTTAACGATAAAAAGGTAGGGTCATACTGGCCCACCAGAGGATGGATCCTCTATTGGGCCAAATTTCTGACACAGTAAGAGACCCCTAAAAAAACAGGGTCCCAAAGGTCTAGAAGAAGACAGGTTCATTTAGAGCTGAACTTGGAATAAGATTAGGGGTGGACACAGAATATGTGCAGGCTGTGCAGCTGCAGAGGGACCCAGTAGGAAAAGGGGTTCACCACCATCTTATCAAGCATGTAAAAGACTGTTTGACTATTGTCATAGCTGTTACTGGTGAATTACAGCTAGCGCATCATTAAACAAGTTGCCATAAAGGAGTTAGCTCTCAGGGACATTTTGCAATCTATGCAGGATAATTTCTTCTAGTGGGCACAAGAAGCTTCTGTGCGACACTAATCTAAGGGATTTCATGGTACAGATAAATTAAAGGGGTATTCCTATCTGAGACAATGGGGGCATATCACTAGGATATTAGCCCCATTGTCTCATAGGCGCGGATCCCACCTCTGGGACCCACACCTACACAGAGAACTGAGCGGGGAAGGTGGTCGCTGGAGGACGCTGGGTTTTCCTGAGTCCTGCCCCCACCAAGCGTTCTCCCCAAAGTAGTGAATGGGAGCGCACCGCGCATGCGGGGCCACCACTCCCATTCATTTCTATGGGTCTGATGAAAATAGCCAAGCCAGAGCTCAAGTATTTTTGGCGACCCCATAGAAAAGAATAGAGGGCAGCTGCACATGCGCTGTGCGCCCTCCATAACTTTCGAGGCTCCGTTCTCAGTGTAGGTGCGGGTCCCAGAGGTGGTACCCGCACCTATCAGACAATGGGGGCATATCCTAGCAATATGCCTCCATCGTCTGAGGTGGGAAAACCCCTTTAATGTATATGGCCCCAAACTGACAAAATAAAAGTTTTTCATTTTCTCAAGTATGCATAATTTTTGTCATGGCCCACAATCATGATGCGGCATGTGACATCAGCCAAGTGGCATGCCATCATTATAGACAACACTTCATCATGTCCAGGAGGATGCATGCAGTATTGCATAAGGCTGGAGTGAAAAATAATGGATGGCATATTAAAAACTATTTTATTTTGTGACTTTTTAACTGTACCTTTAAATTATATGGGGCAGGAAACAACCTTTCAATGTAAAAAAAAAAAAAATTGGTGCTCCCTACAAGTGGAATAGCCATTAACTGTAATATGTATTTAAAAACCACAGTGACTTTTCGGCAGTTTAGCTCCGGCATTTTAGGGGGTTGGGTTGAAGGTCCTCGGATTACTCTGTTGCACAATTATGTTAAAATCCCTAATTTGTATGAGCCTCTAGAACTTGGTAAAATTAAAGAGCCTGTCAGAGTTATATAAAAAATTTAGCAATCCCTGTAAATGGCCTAGAATAACAAATGAATGGATACTCGCCTGTTTTCTTTCCTGTATCTTTGATCACTGCGCTCCGGTTCTCCTGCTGCTGCTGTCATCTTCTTGGCTGCAGTGGTGACATTCCCTGCACAGGTCATGGCTGCAGCCAATTGCTTGCTTCAGCCATGCATAGGACATCTCTGCCGAGGCCAGTGATTGGCTGCAGCAATGACTTGTGCGCACAAAACATCACCACTGCAGCCAGAAAACAAACAGCAGAGGTGAGGTCCGGAACACATGGCAGGAAGTAGCAGAAGAGAACTCAAAATGGGTTTAAACTAATTTGTTATTTTAGGTTTCCAGGGATTGCCCACATTTTTATATAATTAAAAAAAATCCTTTAAGGTGCCTGTGCAACAGTTTCCTATGCCTAGGGTAATTCAAAAGGTATGGTGGAAGGCTTGAGATATGGCAATGCAGTGTACATTGTTTTTGAATACTCCATGATTGTCTAATTTGTTCCAGTTAGGGGATATGAATAAGTGGAGGCAGTTTTTTGTCATTGCCCATAGTAACTGTACCGTCAACTGCTCCCAATGAGTCTCATTAAATATTGGTGTTTAATACATCACAGGATAGAAGATAAGTGTCTGATCACTAAGGGTCTGACATCTTGGACTCCCAACGATGACAAAAATGGAGGTCCCTGAGTACCAATGAGTACATCTGTAAAGAATAAATCAAGGCAACTGGACTTACTGTAGATTTCTTGAAAACGTTTCACTCGTTCTTCCAACGAGCTTTCTCAATTCTGAGAATCTCAGAATTAAGAAAGCTTGTTGGAAGAACGAGTGAAAAGTTTTCAAGAAATCTACAGTAAGTCCAGTTGCCTTGATTTATTCTTTACAGATATACCATGACCTGGATAAATGAGAACCTTCACAGACACCTATGAGTACAGTGTACAGCACTATTTCCAGCAGACCCGTAGCTGTGAATGGAGCAGCGCTACCACTCTATCTCTGTTTTTGTGATCTCTGGGGGTCCCAGCAGTCGGCCCCCAGTAATTAAACACTTATCCACTATCTTACAGATAGGGGAAAGGTGTTGTTTTTAGACATGAGTGAATTTCCTAAAAGCAGTTCTGGCAATTAGGTGGTCAGGTTCAATTTGGCCTGAATAAATTCAGTCATAATCAAAAGTGTCTCAGTTGCCCTGAAAAGTCACGTAAGACTCCAGAATGAGTCACCTTGAACTGTATGTAACTCTGTTTAAAGCTGCTTATTGCAAAGACAGAATTAGTAATGTCAAAATGACAATGACATATATAGCTGTGGGTAAAGGATCCAAAGTCGCTTCGATACAAAATTTGTTTTAATTCTGTACGGAGATCCATCTCTGTACAGCATTAAAATATATCTGCATGAGCTGAGGTGAGTAAAGTCATTGACACGGAAGAGGACAGTATACTGCTACAGATGGATCTGGATATATTGGAGGCAGGGGCGTAACTAGTAGTGACTTGGCCCCACAGCAAATATTTGTAAGGGCCTCTCCAGCGCGCTTCGCACCTCCCTCCTCCTGTGTAAACCCCACTCCTTTGGCACAGTGTAGCGGTATAGTGTATATTGTGGGGCACAGTGTATGCTATATGTGTATAACATAAACATATTTCATATGAAAACTTACAATTACTTGGCTTGGCCCTTGGGGATCTCGGACGCCACTTCAACACTTTGGCCGGGGGCTCGGTGGAGCTGATGTTGTGCTTTATCCTAATGAGAAAGATTTCATAATAAGGATTTGGAGAAGGGGCAGAGGGATAGCAGAGCAGGGAGAGGCTGGTGCTGCTACTAGGGGGTCATACCATGGGGGAGTAATAAAGCCCACCATAATGCCCCCCCCCAGTAGAAATAATTCTCCTTATAATGTGACAGTGCATAAATACCCCCTTGCAATGCCCCCAGTTGAGCTAATGTCCCCATAGTACCTCCATAATGTCCCAGTATAAAATACCCCTATATAGTGCCTCTAGTAAATTCCCCCATAGTGACCTCTCCCCCCTTCCTGCTAGTGCCCCCCATAATGTACCAGTATAAAATGCCCCATATGTAGTGCCCCAGTAGATGCCCCTCAGTGTCCGGCCTCTGATAGGCTGCCGGCCTAGTGTCCCCCATAATGTCCCACAATAATGTGCCAGTAAGTGTCCTCATAGATGCCCCCCATCATGTGCCAGTATCAAGTGCCTCTCTCCTCCCCCCCACATGTCCCAGTATCATAGTGCCATCTCCCCCCCAATGTGCCAGTATCAAGTGCCTCTCTCCTTCCCACCTCCCATGTGCCAGTATCATAGTGCCAAACCCCCCCATGTGCCAGTATCAAGTGCCTCTCTCTTCCCCCCCATGTCCCAGTATCATGGTGCCATCTCCCCCCCCAAAAAAAAAAAGTGGCAGTATCAAGTGCCTCTCCCCCCCATGTGCCAGTATCATACTGCCAAACCCACCCATGTGCTAGTATCAAGTGCCAACCCCCCCTACGTGCCAGTATAAAGTGCCTCTCTCCTCCCCCATGTGCCAGTATCAAGTGCCTCTCTCCTCCCTCCCATGTGCCAGTATCAAGTGCCTCTCTCTTCCCCCCCATGTCCCAGTATCATAGTGCCATCTCCCCCCCCCCCAAAAAAAGTGCCAGTATCAAGTGCCTCTCTCCCCCCATGTGCCAGTATCATAGTGCCAAACCCACCCATGTGCCAGTATCACGTGCCAAACCCCCCTCCCACGTGCCAGTATCAAGTGCCTCTCTCCTCCCCCCCATGTCCCAGTATCATAGTGCCATCTCCCCACCCAAAAAAAAGTGCCAGTATCAAGTGCCTCTCCCCCCCATGTGCCAGTATCAGGTGCCAACCCCCCCCCCCATGTGCCAGTATCAGGTGCCAACACCCCTCCCCCCATGTGCCAGTATCAAGTGCTTCCCGCTCCCTCCATGGCAGTAACAGTCGGGTATAAAAAAAATATATATAAACACTTATACTTACCTCCATGTCAGCGATGCGATGCAGCCTCTTCCTGTGTCCCGCCCTGTATGTCCATATATGGAGTCAGTGCTTGTATTTCAGAAAAGTTTCTGCTGGGATTCAAACACACGACCTTCTGTATCAGAGGCAAAGCACTTACCCAGACAGCCATAAGAGCTGCCTTGCCACTGATTAAAAAAATATGAGACTTCTACTGTTATAGCTGGCTAAGTGTACATCTATACACATGACAGCTGCCCCAACACACCCAGCACTGCTATATCTCTATATGACAGCTGTCCCAGCACACTCAGCTCTGCTATATCTCTATATATGATAGCTGCCACAGCACACCCAGCTCTACTACATCTAATACACATGACAGCTGCACCAGCACACTCAGCTCTACTATATCTCTATATATGACAGCTGCCCCAGCACACCCAGCTCTGCTACATCTATATATCTCTAAGTATTGCTATACAGTAGATAGATGTATAGAGATATAGCAAAGCTGAGTGTGCTGGGGCAGCTGTCATGTGTATAGATGTAGCAGAGCTGGGTGTGTTTGGGCAGCTGTCATGTGTATAGATGTAGCAGAGCTGGGTTTGCTGGGGCAGCTGTCATATATAGAGATATAGTAGAGCTGAGTGTGCTGGTGCAGCTGTCATGTGTATTAGATGTAGCAGAGCTTGGTGTGTTGGGGCAGCTATCATATATAGAGATATAGCAGAGCTGAGTGTGCTGGGACAGTTGTCATATAGAGATATAGCAGTGCTGGGTGTGTTGGGGCAGCTGTCATGTGTATAGATGTACACTTAGCCAGCTATAACAGTAGAAGTCTCATAATTTTTTTTCAAGCAGTGGCAATGCAGCCCTTATGGCTGTGTGGGTAAATGCTTTGCCTCTGATACATAAAGGTTGTGGGTTCGAATCCCAGACACATCAGGAGACAGTAAGATTAGATCACATTAGCGAGGGGGCCTGGTCCGCCGCCGCTGCTGCTGCGAAGGTGCCCATAAACTGTCACACACGCTGCCGGGGGGCGCCGGGCCCCGATGCAGCCGCTTCCCCGGTAGTTACGCCACTGATTGGAGGCTTGGGCAGAGAAGTGGAAGATGAGGTTTAACACTGACAAATGTAAGGTTATGCACATGGGAAGGAATAATGCAAGTCACCAGTACATACTAAATGGTAAAACACTGAGTGACACTGACATGGAAAAGGACCTAGGAATTTTAGTGAACTGCAAAATAAGCTGTAGAAACCAACGTCAGGCAGCTGCTGCCAAGGCCAATAAGATAATGGGTTGCATCAAAAGGGGCATAGATGCCCGTGATGAGAACATAGTCCTACCACTTTATAAATCACTAGTCAGACCACACATGGAGTACTGTGTACAGTTCTGGGCTCCTGTGAACAAGGCAGACATAGCAGAGCTTGAGAGGGTACAGAGGAGGGAAACTTAAGTAATAACTGGAATGAGTGGACTACAGTACCCTGAAAGATTATCAAAATTAGGGTTATTCACTTTAGAAAAAAGACGATTGAGGGGAGAGCTAATAACTATGTATAAATCTATCAGGGGTCAGTACAGAGATCTCTCCCATCATCTATTTATCCCCAGGACTATGACTGTGGCGAGGGGACATTCTCTGCGTCTGGAGGAAAGAAAGTTTGTACACAAACATAGAAGAGGATTCTTTACGGTAAGAGCAGTGAGACTATGGAGCTCTCTGCCTGAGGAGGTGGTGATAGTGAGTACAATAAAAGAGTTCAAGAGGGGCCTGGATGTATTTCTGGAGTGTAATAATATTACAGGTTATAGCTACTAGAGATGGGTCGTTGATCCAGGGAGTTATTCTGATTGCCTGATTGGAGTCGAGAAGGAATATTTTTCCCCTTTATGTTTGGAAAATTGGCTTCTACCTCACAGGTTTTTTTTTACCTTCCTCTGGATCAACCTCCTGGATAACAGGCTGAACTGGATGGATATATGTCTTTTTTCGGCCTTATAAATTGTGTTACTATGTTAACAGCTTGGGCATTTAATTATTAAACTTGAAAACCATTTTAAAACAGGTACCCGGAACCAAATTTTAAAATAGTTCAAAAATCAAATACCAAAGTAATAACTCACTTCGCCTTGCCAGAGCACATACGTTTTAAATGCTGTACAGAGATGTAACTCCAACAAATTTTGGAGCGAAGCGACTTGGTGTCTTGAATCCGAAGCTCGCTTCGCTCATCCCTATTGGTGGTAACAAACAGCCTGTTTAATAACACATTGCACAGATTTTTATTTTAAATAATAATAAATAAATAAAACGAACAAAAAGTATCTCTTTTTGGTGGCACATGCCATCTTCTCAGTCTTCTAATTTGTAAAATGGTGACTGCCATTTGAGTGATTTGTGCGGGACAAAAAAAAGACTTGCCAAAATTTGAATCTTTTGGGAAAATTGTATTTAATTTGATTTGTGTACAATTTACAATTTACAGTTGTTAGTTTAAGAACCCCTTTAGGTTCTGTGGCCCACCATGTACCATGTACCTAGAGAAAAAAAATAAAAAATTCACATATCTGTATCAAATATCATATAGTACAATCTCTTTCTAACAAGTCTAGAACCTGCCCTGTACCTCACATGGACCCAGAGATCTCCGCATTCATTGCTCTGCAAAATTTATATCAAGCTGACAGCTCAAGGGGAGTATCTTTTCTGCTGCAGCTCAGGGGGCATGTCCATTCAAGAGGCAGTTGAAGGACAAAACTGAGCTTGTGCGGCCTTCTCAGTGAGGCGGACAAAGAAATAGGAAAAAGAACAAAGAGCAGGTGGCACTATACAGATACATTTTATTGAATAACTTAGTGGCTATACAAAATTTTGAGCAATTACAAAGGTATTCAGATCCAGTGCTGGTTTGAAAACAATAGAATATTTTTTCTGGAACAACCCCTTTAATGCCAAGGAACCCTTCCTCCAAGGAAGCATTGTCCAACATGGGGAACCCCTTTAAATGTGAGTATCCATCAATCTATAAAAAGATTTGTAGAAAGATATTTCTACTGATTTTATTCACATCTCGTCCTACTTACACAATACTTTGATGCTACTTTCCTTTCTCTGGGGAGCTTTCATGTTAACACATCAGGCCTGTGAAGTGCATTTGCTACCTTGGAGGTGCTGTGTTTTTGTTGTTGAGAGGTGTACTGCCGTTCTGAGAATTCTTCTATTTTGTGAGCAATCAACAGGGATGAAATCTGTGAAGCCCAGTGATATGTTAAGAATAATAAAATAACTTGAAACAGAATGATGTGAGTTTACAGAGTCATGTCTAATGTCATGTACAAGGTACACAATGTGGAAATGACCGTAAGAAGCCAGTGTAAAATATATCACAACTGTAACTGGTGCTGTGCACTTGGATGTACATCTGATATCTAACATACATCATGTTTTCACAATACAATGTTAATTTTCCCATCAAATAGTTGTATGTCGAACTTTAGAATATGGTCACATCACCATTGAAATCAAGGTTGTTCATTGATGTCATTGGATGTTGGTCATCCTGTATATCAGGTCTTCTCAAACTTTTTCTACTGGGGTTTCATCAGCAAGAAACACTTTAGTAAACCTCCATAAAATGTCAAAGACTTAAAAGCTATGTACACCTTTTTAGGCAATTTTTGTTTATGATTTCATTTTACTCATTTTTTGCTAAAAATCATATTTTCAATTGACCTTTATTAAAAATATTGGGTCATTCTGTCACAAAGGGTTAACAGTTTTTTTCTAACTGTGTGACTGGTACTTTCACTTTGTGGCAATTACCCTTATCTCTAAATTACTAAGACATCAAAAACACTTATTTAAGCCACATTCTTATCAGTAAGGTAAGGATAGAGCTTTGATGAGTGTTTATAATGCCAAAGAGCAGAGATAAGGAGCCTGTCTGCTCCCCAGATGATGGAAAAGACAGGGAATCCACAGGCAGCTAGTAGAGCATGTCCGCTCTGTACACAAAAAAGGATTCACTATTTTTAATAAAGATCAATTGAAAAAAAGATTTTAGCTCAAAATAAGTACAATGCAATAAAAAAAATTGCCCCCAAAGGTGTACATAGCCTTTAAAGTTTTTGCAAATTAACCCCTTAAGGACCGAGCAATTTTTTACCTTAAGGACCAGACAGATTTTTGCAAATCTGATATGTGTCACTTTATGTGGTGATATAACTTTAAAACGCTTTTACTTATCCAAGCCATTCTGAGATTGTTTTCTCGTCACAAATTGTACTTCATGACAGTGGTAAATTTGAATAAAAATATTTTATTTTTATTTATAAACAAAATACCAAATTTACCAAACATTTTGAAAACTTTGCAACTTTCCAAATTTCATGTTCTCTGCTTGTTAAACAGATAGTAATACTTCCTAAAATTGTTATTACTTTACATTCCCCATATATCTACTTCATGTTTGGATCATTTTGTGAATGCCATTTTATTTTTTTGGGGACGTTAGAAGGCTTATAAGTAGGGATGAGCTAACCCGAACTGTATAGTTCGGGTTCGTACCGAATTTGGGGTGTCCGTGACACGGACCTGAACCCGAACATTTTAGTAAAAGTCCGGGTTCGGTGTTCGTCGTTTTCTTGGCGCTTTTTGAAAGGCTGCAAAGCAGCCAATCAACAAGCGTCGTACTACTTGCCCCACGAAGCCATCACAGCCATGCCTACTATTGGCATGGCTGTGATTGGCCAGTGCAGCATGTGACCCAGCCTCTATTTAAGCTGGAGTCACGTAGCACCGCACGTCACTCTGCTGTGCTTAGTGTAGGGAGAGGTTGCAGCTGCGACTGTTGTTAGGGCGAGATTAGGCAGTGATTAACTCCTCCAAAACACTTAAGTCAGTGATCGATCTACATCTGTGGATCATTGAACTGCTGCTATTCAATTGCTCACTGTTTTTAGGCTGCCCAGAGCGTTTTTCAGTCACTTTTTTCTGGGGTGATCGGCGGCCATTTTGTGTCTTGTGCTGCGCCAGCACAAGCTGCCACCAAGTCCATTTAACCATCAATAGTGTGGTTATTTTTTTGCTATATCCTACATCAGGGGCAAGCTGTCACCAAGTCCATTTAACCATCAATAGTGTGGTTATTTTTTGGCTATATCCTACATCAGGGGCAAGCTGCCACCAAGTCCATTTAACCATCAATAGTGTGGTTATTTTTTTGCTATATCCTACATCAGGGGCAAGCTGTCACCAAGTCCATTTAACCATCAATAGTGTGGTTATTTTTTTTGCTATATCCTACATCAGGGGCAAGCTGTCACAAAGTCCATTTAACCATCAATAGTGTGGTTATTTTTTGGCTATATCCTACATCAGGGGCAAGCTGCCACCAAGTCCATTTAACCATCAATAGTGTGGTTATTTTTTTTGCTATATCCTACATCAGGGGCTTGGCTGTGCTTGCTATTTTATTGAGGGGTGAAATACAATTGCCAAAATAGCAGTACCCTAAATCTGGTGTTTCAGCTGTGGCCAGCCAATTGTAATACTGTCTGCTGTCTGGCAAAGGATATATTTTTGTTCTAGGTTGAAATACAATTCCCAACTTACCAATTTCCTAAATTAGTGGTTTCTGCTGTATCAGGGCTACTTTAAATCTATTCATTAAAAGGGTATATTAGATTCAAGGTGCTGATAGGGTCATTCTCAATAACTTCACACACACGCTACTGTGCATTTCCAAGTCTAATTCTGTCTGTAAACGTATACCTGTCACCCAGCGCCTAAATAATAGGCCTCAAATTTATATTCAGCAAAATCTGTGGTTATTGCTGTAGCTGGTCAAGTTATTTTGTGTCTGTCAAAGCACAGTTTTTGTTCTGGGTTGAAATACAATTCCCAACTTAGCAATTTCCTAAATTAGTGGTTTCTGCTGTATCAGGCATACTTTAAATCTATCCATAAAAGGGTATATTAGATTCAAGGTGCTGATAGGGTCATTCTCAATAACTTCACACACACACTACTGTGCATATCCAAGTCAAATTCTGTCCGTAAACGTATACCTGTCACCCAGCGCCTAAATAATAGGCCTCAAATTAATATTCAGCTAAATCTGTGGTTATTGCTGTAGCTGGTCAACTTATTTTGTGTCCGTCAAAGCACAGTTTTTGTTCTGGGTTGAAATACAATTCCCAACTTAGCAATTTCCTAAATTAGTGGTTTCTGCTGTATTAGGCCTCCTTTAAATCTATCCCTAAAAGGGTATATTAGATTCAAGGTGCTGATAGGGTCATTCTCAATAACTTCACACACACGCTACTGTGCATATCCAAGTCTAATTCTGTCCGTAAACGTATACCTGTCACCCAGCGCCTAAATAATAGGCCTCAAATTTATATTCAGCTAAATCTGTGGTTATTGCTGTAGCTGGTCAAGTTATTTTGTGTCCGTCAAAGCACAGTTTTTGTTCTGGGTTGAAATACAATTCCCAACCTAGCAATTTCCTAAATTAGTGGTTTCTGCTGTATCAGGCCTACTTTAAATCTATCCCTAAAAGGGTATATTAGATTCAAGGTGCTGATAGGGTCATTCTCAATAACTTCACACACACGCTACTGTGCATATCCAAGTCTAATTCTGTCCGTAAACGTATACCTGTCACCCAGCGCCTAAATAATAGGCCTCAAATTTATATTCAGCTAAATCTGTCATTACTGCTGTGCCTGTATTAGTGTAATACGGTACCTAAATAGATAGCCAGATAGTGTTAGGTGTCTGTAAAAAAAGGCCTGAATTTGAATTGAATACATTGGGCCAAATAATATTTTTCTTATCGTGGTGAACGGGAACAATGAGGAAAACATCTAGTAAGGGACGCGGACGCGGACATGGTCGTGGTGGTGTTAGTGGACCCTCTGGTGCTGGGAGAGGACGTGGCCGTTCTGCCACAGCCACACGTCCTAGTGTACCAACTACCTCAGGTCCCAGTAGCCGCCAGAATTTACAGCGATATTTGGTGGGGCCCAATGCCGTTCTAAGGATGGTAAGGCCTGAGCAGGTAAAGGCATTAGTCAATTGGGTGGCCGACAGTGGATCCAGCACGTTCAGATTATCTCCCACCCAGTCTTCTGCAGAAAGCGCACAGATGGCGCCTGAAAACCAAGCCCATCAGTCTGTCACATCACCCCCATGCATACCAGGGAAACTGTCTGAGCCTCAAGTTATGCAGCAGTCTCTTATGCTGTTTGAAGACTCTGCTGGCAGGGTTTCCCAAGGGCATCCACCTAGCCCTTCCCCAGCGGTGGAAGACATAGAATGCACTGACGCACAACCACTTTTCCTGATGATGAGGACATGGGAATACCACCTCAGCACGTCTCTCATGATGACGAAACACAGGTGCCAACTGCTGCGTATTTCTGCAGTGTGCAGACTGAACAGAAGGTCAGGGATCAAGACTGGGTGGAGGACGATGCAGGGGACGATGAGGTCCTAAACCCCACATGGAATGAAGGTCGTGCCACTGACTTTCACAGTTTGGAGGAAGAGGCAGTGGTGAGACCGAGCCAACAGCGTAGCAAAAGAGGGAGCAGTGGGCAAAAGCAGAACACCCGCCGCCAAGAGACTCCGCCTGCTACTGACCGCCGCCATCTGGGACCGAGCACCCCAAAGGCAGCTTCAAGGAGTTCCCTGGCATGGCACTTCTTTAAACAATGTGCTGACGACAAGACCCGAGTGGTTTGCACGCTGTGCCATCAGAGCCTGAAGCGAGGCATTAACGTTCTGAACCTTAGCACAACCTGCATGACCAGGCACCTGCATGCAAAGCATGAACTGCAGTGGAGTAAACACCTTAAAAACAAGGAACTCACTCAGGCTCCCCCTGCTACCTCTTCTGCTGCTGCCGCCTCGGCCTCTTCTTCCGCCTCTGGAGGAACGTTGGCACCTGCCGCCCAGCAAACATGGGATGTACCACCAACACCACCACCTGCGTCACCAAGCATCTCAACCATGTCACACGGCAGCGTTCAGCTCTCCATCTCACAAACATTTGAGAGAAAGCGTAAATTCCCACCTAGCCACCCTCGATCCCTGGCCCTGAATGCCAGCATTTCTAAACTACTGGCCTATAAAATGCTGTCATTTAGGCTGGTGGACACAGACAGCTTCAAACAGCTCATGTCGCTTGCTGTCCCACAGTATGTTGTTCCCAGCCGCCACTACTTCTCCAAGAGAGCCGTGCCTTCCCTGCACAACCAAGTATCCGATAAAATCAAGTGTACACTGCGCAACGCCATCTGTGGCAAGGTCCAGCTAACCACAGATATGTGGACCAGTAAGCACGGCCAGGGACGCTATATCTCCCTAACTGCACACTGGGTAAATGTAGTGGCGGCTGGGCCCCAGGCGGAGAGCTGTTTGGCGCATGTCCTTCCGCCGCCAAGGATCGCAGGGCAACATTCTTTGCCTCCTGTCTCCTCCTCCTCCTACTCAGCTTCCTCCTCCTCTTCTTCCACCTGCTCATCCAGTCAGCCACACACCTTCACCACCAACTTCAGCACAGCCCGTGGTAAACGTCAGCAGGCCATTCTGAAACTCATATGTTTGGGGGACAGGCCCCACACCACACAGGAGTTGTGGCGGGGTACAGAACAACAGACCGACGAGTGGTTGCTGCCGGTGAGCCTCAAGCCCGGCCTGGTGGTGTGCGATAATGGGCGAAATCTCGTTGCAGCTCTGGGACTAGCCGGTTTGATGCACATCCCTTGCCTGGCGCATGTGCTGAATTTGGTGGTGCAGAAGTTCATTCACAACTACCCCGACATGTCAGAGCTGCTGCATAAAGTGCGGGCCGTCTGTTCGCGCTTCCGGCGTTCACATCCTGCCGTAGCTCGCCTGTCTGCGCTACAGCTTAACTTCGGCCTTCCCGCTCACCGCCTCATATGCGACGTGCCCACCAGGTGGAACTCCACCTTGCACATGCTGGACAGACTGTGCGAGCAGCAGCAGGCCATAGTGGAGTTTCAGCTGCAGCACGCACAGGTCAGTCACACTGCGGAACAGCACGACTTCACCACCAATGACTGGGCCTCCATGCGAGACCTGTGTGCCCTGTTGCGCTGTTTTGAGTACTCCACCAACATGGCCAGTGGCGATGACGCCGTTATCAGCGTTACAATACCACTTCTATGTCTCCTTGAGAAAACACTTAGGGCGATGATGGAAGAGGAGGTGGCCCAGGAGGAGGAGGAGGAAGAGGGGTCATTTTTAGCACTTTCAGGCCAGTCTCTTCGAAGTGACTCAGAGGGAGTTTTTTTGCAACAGCAGAGGCCAGGTACAAATGTGGCCAGACAGGGCCCACTACTGGAGGACGAGGAGGACGAGGATGAGGAGGAGGTGGAGGAGGATGAGGATGAAGCATGTTCACAGCGGGGTGGCACCCAACACAGCTCGGGCCCATCACTGGTGCGTGGCTGGGGGGAAACGCAGGACGATGACGATACGCCTCCCACAGAGGACAGCTTGTCCTTACCTCTGGGCAGCCTGGCACACATGAGCGACTACATGCTGCAGTGCCTGCGCAACAACAGCAGAGTTGCCCACATTTTAACGTGTGCGGACTACTGGGTTGCCACCCTGCTGGATCCCCGGTACAAAGACAATGTGCCCACCTTACTTCCTGCACTGGAGCGTGATAGGAAGATGCGCGAGTACAAGCGCACATTGGTAGACGCGCTACTGAGAGCATTCCCAAATGTCACAGGGGAACAAGTGGAAGCCCAAGGCAAAGGCAGAGGAGGAGCAAGAGGTCGCCAACACAGCTGTGTCACGGCCAGCTCCTCTGAGGGCAGGGTTAGCATGGCAGAGATGTGGAAAAGTTTTGTCACCACGCCACAGATAACTGCATCACCAACTGATACGGAACGTGTTAGCAGGAGGCAACATTTCACTAACATGGTGGAATAGTACGTGTGCACACCCCTCCACGTACTGACTGATGGTTCGGCCCCATTCAACTTCTGGGTCTCCAAATTGTCCACGTGGCCAGAGCTAGCCTTTTAAGTCTTGGAGGTGCTGGCCTGCCCGGCGGCCAGCGTTTTTTCTGAACGTGTATTCAGCACGGCAGGGGGCGTCATTACAGACAAACGCAGCCGCCTGTCTACAGCCAATGTGGACAAGCTGACGTTCATAAAAATGAACCAGGCATGGATCCCACAGGACCTGTCCATCCTTGTGCAGATTAGACATTAACTACCTCCCCTTAACCATATATTATTGTACTCCAGGGCACTTCCTCATTCAATCCTATTTTTATTTTCATTTTACCATTATATTGCGGGGCAACCCAAAGTTGAATAAACCTCTCCTCTGTCTGGGTGCCGGGGGCCTAAAAATATCTGACAGTGGCCTGTTCCAGTGTTGGGTGACGTGAAGCATGATTCTCTGCTATGACATGAAGACTGATTCTCTGCTGACATGAAGCCAGATTCTATGTTATGGGACCTCTATCCTCTGCCTGGGTGCCGGGGCCTAAATATCTGACAATGGACTGTTACAGTGGTGGGTGACGTGAAGCATGATTCTCTGCTATGACATGAAGACTGATTCTCTGCTGACATGAAGCCTGAATCTCTGTTATGGGACTCTCTCCTCTGCCTGGTTGCCGGGGCCTAAATATCTGACAATAGACTGTTCCAGTGTTGGGTGACGTGAAGCCTGATTCTCTGCTATGACATGAAGACTGATTCTCTGCTGACATGAAGCCAGATTCTCTGTTATGGGACCTCTCTCCTCTGCCTGGGTGCCTGGGCCTAAATATCTGACAATGGACTGTTCCAGTGGTGGGTGACGTGAAGCCTGATTCTCTGCTATGACATGAAGACTGATTCTCTGCTGACATGAAGCCAGATTCTCTGCTATGGGACCTCTCTCCTCTGGCTGGGTGCCTGGGCCTAAATATCTGACAATGGACTGTTTCAGTGGTGGGTGACGTGAAGCCTGATTCTCTGCTATGACATGAAGACTGATTCTCTGCTGACATGAAGCCAGATTCTCTGCTATGGGACCTCTCTCCTCTGCCTGGGTGCCTGGGCCTAAATATCTGACAATGGACGGTTCCAGTGGTGGGTGACGTGAAGCCGGATTCTCTGCTATGACATGAAGACTGATTCTCTGCTGACATGAAGCCAGATTCTCTGCTATGGGACCTCTCTCCTCTGCCTGGGTGCCTGGGCCTAAATATCTGACAATGGACTGTTCCAGTGGTGGGTGACGTGAAGCCTGATTCTCTGCTATGACATGAAGACTGATTCTCTGCTGACATGAAGCCAGATTCTCTGCTATGGGACCTCTCTCCAATTGATATTGGTTAATTTTTATTTATTTTATTTTTATTTTTATTCATTTCCCTATCCACATTTGTTTGCAGAGGATTTAACTACATTTTGCTGCCTTTTGCAGCCCTCTAGCCCTTTTCTGGGCTGTTTTACAGCCTTTTTAGTGCCGAAAAGTTCAGGTCCCCATTGACTTCAATGGGGTTCGGGTTCGGGACGAAGTTCGGGTCGGGTTCGGATCCCGAACCCGAACATTTCCGGGAAGTTCGGCCGAACTTCTCGAACCCGAACATCCAGGTGTTCGCTCAACTCTACTTATAAGTTTAGAAACAAATCTTGAAATTTTTCTGAAAATTTCCAAAACCCACTTTTTAAAGACCAGTTCAGGTCTGAAGTCACTTTCTGAGGCTTACATAATAGAAACCACCCAAAAATGACCCCATTTTAGAAACTACACGCCTCAAGGTATTGAAAACTGATTTTACAAACTTTGTTAACCCTTTAGGTGTTCAACAAGAATTAATTGAAAATGCATATGAAATTTCAGAATTTCACTTTTTTGGCACATTTTCCATTTTAATCATTTTTTTCTGCTAACAAAGCAAAGATTAACAGCCAAAGTAAACTCAATATTTATTGCCCTGATTCTGTAGTTTACAGAAACACCCCATATGTGGTTCTAATCTGCTGTATGGCCACACGGCAGGGCACAGAAGGAAAGGAACGCCATATGGTTTTTGGAAGGTAGATTTTGATGGACTGGTTTTTTGACACCATGTCCCATTTGAAGCCACCCTGATGCACCCCTAGAGTAGAAACTCCCAAAAAGTGAGCCGATTTTAGAAACTACACGCCTCAAGGTATTCAAAACTGATTTTAAAAACGTTGTTAACCCTTTAGGTGCTCCACAAGAATTAATTGAAAATAAGATATGAAAGTTCAGAATTTCACTTTTTTGGCAGATTTTACATTTTAATAATTTTTTTTACGCTAACAAAGCCAGGGTTAACAGCCAAACTAATCTCAATATTTAGTGGTAGGTTGTGGTGGCTCACTAGCAAGTAGTTAAGGTATGGTGCTGCAAGCTCATATAGAGGGAATCACCCCACCCTCTCTTAAAGGCAAATGTAGTAATAGGAAAATGAGCGAGCGCTAATACACTTGGCAACCAGATTCACATGTGCAGAAAATATTTATTAAATCCCCATAAAATACAAGTAATAAAATTTATAAGAACAATGTAGCAATAATATACAACATTACAGTCACATATATTGTGGTAGATATGATCGACACTATATTCATATGACTCAATAGTGTCGATAAATTCAATAGTATATATCTCACCAAAAAACTTCAAGTATATGCTGTTATTTGGGAAGAGGGGGTATTATCTTCTAGCGCTCTATCCCAATTTGGGAAACTGAATGTCACTAAAAATGCTGTAGGTGTATTCACTGGGAGCGCAACATGTTCATAAAGTGTCCACAGGAATCCTGATAATGTGAAAAGTCTCTTATAGCATATCCTTTTAAGCTCGATATGAGCTTTGGATTGAAGAAAACGTTAAATCGATGTTTGGCTTACCGTCTAGCGTCTGCTGTCTCCCTATTGCTTCAATGGAGCTTTAAATATTTGCCGGCTTATTCAGTCGCTCCATACAGCAAGCTGGTTTAAATTTCGCGGGAGTTCCAAAGATCGCAGGAGTTACCACTCTGTTCCACAATTTCCTTTGGTGCAGCTTTCAACGATAAGAATAGTTAATCCTTTACTGTAGATATTTTCTTCTGTATGGCCATACAGTATTATCGGAGGCTTTTCAATGCAGGTACATCACTTGTTTCACCATACGCGTTACGGGTAGATTCACTCTCCCTTCCTTGTGGTCACTGAGGAAGGGAGAGTGAATCTACCCGTAACGCGTATGGTGAAACAAGTGATGTACCTGCATTGAAAAGCCTCCGATAATACTGTATGGCCATACAGAAGAAAATCTCTACAGTAAAGGATTAACTATTCTTATCGTTGAAAGCTGCACCAAAGGAAATTGCGGAACAGAGTGGTAACTCCTGCGATCTTTGGAACTCCTGCGAAATTTAAACCAGCTTGCTGTATGGAGCGACTGAATAAGCCGGCAAATATTTAAAGCTCTATTGAAGCAATAGGGAGACAGCAGACGCTAGACGGTAAGCCAAACATCGATTTAAAGTTTTCTTCAATCCAAAGCTCATATCGAGCTTAAAAGGATATGCTATAAGAGACTTTTCACATTATCAGGATTCCTGTGGACACATTATGAACATATTGCGCTCCCAGTGAATACACCTACAACATTTTCAGTGACATTCAGTTTCCCAAATTGGAATAGAGCGCTAGAAGATAATACCCCCTCTTCCCAAATAACAGCATATACTTGAAGTTTTTTGGTGAGATATATACTATTGAATTTATCGACACTATTGAGTCATATGAATATAGTGTCGATCATATCTACCACAATATATGTGACTGTAATGTTGTATATTATTGCTACATTGTTCTTATAAATTGTATTACTTGTATTTTATGGGGATTTAATAAATATTTTCTGCACATGTCAATCTGGTTGCCAAGTGTATGAGTGCTCGCTCATTTTCCTATTACTAAACTCAATATTTATTTCCCTGATTGTGTAGTTTACAGAAACACCCCATATGTTGTCAAAAACTGCTGTATGGCCAAGGAAAGGAATGCCATATGGTTTTTGGAGGGCAGATTTCACTGGGATAATTTTAACTTGCCATGTCACATTTGAAGACCCCCTGATGCACCTGTAGAGTAGAAACTACAAAAAAGTGACTCCATTCTGGAAACTACGGGATAAGGTAGCAGTTTTGTTTGTACTATTTTAGGGTACAGATTATTTTTGGTTGCTCTATATTACACTTTTTATGAGGCAAGGTAACAAAAAAAATGTTTGTTTGAGTTTTACATAATAAAGCATTTTTGAAAAAAAGGATATTTTTGTGTCTCTATATTCTGAAAGCCATAGTTTTTTTTATTTTTTGGGAGAATGTCTTATGTAGGGGCTCATTTTTTTCAGTATGAGATGATGGTTTGATTGGTATAATTTTGGGGTGCATATGACTTTTTGATCGCTTGCTATTACACCTTTTGTGATGTAAGGTGACAAAATGGCTTTTTGACACTGTTTTTATCTTTATTTTTTTTTACGGTGTTCATCTGAGGGGTTAAATCATGTGATATTTTATAGAGAAGATCTACACCTGTGTGTCCTCCATTCTCTCCCTCAATCTTCAGCGGCAATGGTAGGTCCTCCTGAGTGGGGATTTAGCTATCTATATAACAGATTGATATGTCATTTTCTTTATCATACTTGGAGTTACTTATCTGCCAGATATGTTGTCCTCATTACCATACCCGTGGCTATCCATCTTAACTTGTGATTCATTAGGTTATCTAGTTACCTGATTGTCATTTTCATTATCATACTAGGGGTTATCTATTTGTTTGATATGTTGTTCTCATCACCACACCAGTGACTACCTCAGCTTGTAACTTATTAGAATGGGCAGCTTTAGAGGATCCTTTCTAGATCTGTTTTTTTCCTTAATCTGTTTCTTCAGGAACCATCGCATCGCCATACAAGTCCTATGCTATATGCCAGCGTTATATTATGTAGCTACTGAATTGTAATTCCACATCAGGATGATCTCTCATCAATTATCTGCTTGCCATTTTTTTGCTTTATTGTACTTGTTTGTTCTTTTTCATTTTGTTTTACCTTTTATGTTCCTTTTGATTTATTGTCACCCATGGTGTATTACATAAGTCTATGTATATGCTTTGTGTGTATATATATGTATATGACACTATTATTCTCTGTTCCATAGTGTCTGATGAAAGCTAATACAGCCGAAAACGCGTTCACATGAATGTCGCATATTACCTGCAAAAATAAATTGCAATCAAAGAATACCTCTCACTGCTGTGATTTTTGTTATATTATAGAGAAGGTTGTTACGGACGCGGCGATACCTAATATGTATACTTTTTTTATTTATTTAAGTTTTATACACTAATATAATTTTTGAAACAAAAAAAAAATCATGTTTTAGTGTCACCATAGTCTGAGAGCCATAGATTTATTTATTTTTTGGGCGATTCTCTTAGGTAGGGTATCATTTTTGCGGGACGAGATGACGGTTTGATTGGTACAATTTTGGGGTGCGTATGACTTTTTGATTGCTTGCTATTACACTTTTTATGATTTAAGGTGACAAAAAAAATGGCTTTTTTTACACCTTTTTTTTCTCTCTTTTTTACGGTCATGTGGTATTTTTCTAGATCAGGTTTTTACGGATGCGGCGATACCTAATATGTATACTTTTTTTTTACATTTAACACAATAAAAGCATTTTTGAAAAAAAAAAAACGTTTTAGTATCTCCATAGTCTGAGAGCCATAGTTTTTTTAATTTTTTGGGTGATTGTCCTATGTAGGGGCTCATTTTTTGCGGGATTAGGTGACAGTTAGATTGGGGGCATACGCCTTTTTGATCGCTTGGTGTTGCATTTTAGTGATGTAAGGTGACAAAAATGCCTTTTCTTTACCCAGTTTTTATTTTTTATGGTGTCTATCGGACGGGGTGGATCATGGGATATATTTATAGAGCCGGTCGTTACGGACGCGGCGATACCTAACATGTGTGTTTTTTTTATTTATTTTTTTTATTATAAAATCAGGGGAAAGGGGCGTTTTTTTCTTTTTTAACTTGAAACTTTATTTATTTTTTAAAACACTTTTTTTATCTTTTTTTTTTTTACTTTATTTCTTTCCCACTCTGGGACTTTACTTACTTTACTTTTGGGGGTCTGATCCCCTCTGCAATGCATTACAATACATCTGTATTGTAATGCATTGCCTGTAAGTGTATGACACTGAGTCATACACTAACTGGTTGCCTAGGAGACCCAGCCTGAGGCTGGATCTCCTCAGCACCCGTAGAAGGCAGGTCCCGATGCCGTGCAGGGCATTGGGAAGCCTTTGCATGGCATCAGGCTGCCTTGTCACTAATCAGGTCCCCGCCACAGCAGCACAGGGAATCGATGCACTCCATCACCCGTCGCAAACCACTTCTATGTCGTGGTCAGCGCAGACCGCGGCATAGAAGGGGTTAATCTGCCGGCATCGGCTTGTACAGTGATGCCAGGGGATACAGCAGGGGCCCAGGTACCAGGGACTGCCGGGACCCTACAGTGATCGGGCGCGCACCGCTCTGGTGCCCGCCCAATCATCCCGCCGTGCATGTACGGCGGAATGCATTCTGGCAATGCATCCCCCGCCGTACATGCACGGCTTTTCACGTTAAGGGATTAAGGGGGTTATACCATGACTGACGTAAAACATAAAATCGGACACCATGTAGTAAATGACAATCTCTTTCTAACAAAGCTATAACTAGTCCTGTACCTCACATGGATTCAGAACTCCCAGCATTCATTACTCCAATTGCTGTGCTAGATTTATTTAAAGCTGGCAGCTCAAGGAGTGTGCCTTTTCTCAGGGGGATGCCTTTTCTGCTGCAGCTCTGAGGGCATGTACTTTTTAAGAGTGTGTTACCTTTTTTCATCAGCTTCTAACAATAGATACAACTGGTGGCAGTTGAAAGATGGTTCTGAGCATGTATGTTCACTTCAGCTAGGCAGACAGAGAAATAAGGAAAGGAACAAATGCAGGTGGCGCTACACAAATACATTTCATTGAATAACTCAGTGGCTATACTTTAATAACATCCAATTACAAAAGTATTCAGATCCATGTGCTGGTTCCAAAAATATTGAATATTTTTCATGGGTCAACCCCTTTAAAGAGGTGCTGGAACACATGTGCAGTGAACAGCGGAGAGGATGGTAGTAGTTGCACTGGTGGCAGCCCTGACTAGCCACAATAGCTAGGAACCTCCTGTTCTCTCCATATACCGTCTGTGGGACACATAGTGCACAGAATACAGTGACATCAACATTCACAGTGGGGACACTGCAAATGTATAAAAACATTGTGTAGGCCTATGCCAGTAGATCGATGAGTCTACAGTTGCACAAGTATAATGCTACTGTTGAGACCCACAGTTTGAGCCAAATTTGTGCTGTTAGGAAGCAGATGTGGATCTTCTGTATCTACTGAACAGATTTGACTCAAGGCTACTCCTAACATATTATCTGAGTGCCCTCTGGTCTTCACCCTTTAACTTTCTGGATTCCACTGGAGAAAAACCTCCAGGCTGCTACCTCTTGGTGTAGCCTCTGTTCAGTAGGTCACTGACCAATGGCGGTCAAGACACACCAGTGCAAAACATTGAGGGGTCAGGCAAAACCATAGTCAGGAACAAGTCGAGGTCAGGGCAGGAAGACTGTGCAATCCAAAGTCAGTCTGAGGGTCAGGACACACATCTCAGGGTCAGTACAGAGTTCAGGTAGAGGACAGGTTAGGCAAAGGGTCAATGCAATGTCCCACATAGTAACATAGTAACATAGTACATAAGGGCGAAAAAAGACATTTGTCCATCCAGTTCGGCCTGTCATCCTGCAAGTTGATCCAGAGGAAGGCAAAAAAAAAAACTGTGAGGTAGAAGCCAATTTTCCCCACCTTAGGGGAATATGTGTGAAAAAGGGACACTTCAAACATCTGAATATATGTACTTATTGAATTGTAATGTATAGTATTCTTTATTTTCTGTCTGGCAATGTTATTTCATTCATTCGCCCCTAGGTGGTGCTGGCACCACATAGTATATATATATAGTGAGGTGTGTCTAGCTTAGTGAAGGGAGAGAACAGTATGTAGAAGAGCAAGAAGCAAGTCCATGGAGGAGAGACACAGGCCAAAGTCACCATGTAACTGCTGTACTTTCCTCTGGGCCCTGATCAAGCCTAGAGAATACATTTACAGAAGACCAACACCAGACAGTGAGTCTATACACAGAGATGCAAGGAGACTAGTGAGGGTAACAGCTAACCAAGGCTTATAGACCTCATTAGCACACGTGACCAGGAGACGCTTACAGAGTGCCTGGACACAGCCAGACAACTTAGGCCAAGTTGTCATTATCACTAACTTAACCTTCCCGGTGGTAGTGATAAAACATAAAATACTTTCTAGAAGAGTTTCCTGGCAAATAATGAAGCAGATGTGTTTGCCTGCCGTGAATGGGACGCCCTTAACGGAAACCTCCTAGATAAACAATTATTAGCATCTTCAGTGCCAGTGTGCTGTGAAGTAAATGTAGGATTTCTATCAGGATCCTTGCCTGTCAAGAGTCTACTCCTAAAAGGACAATTCCTCATAGACATTTGCCACTACCAGACAATAGAATACCATTGAACTTTTTATGCATACAAAAGCTGTCCATTGATTAACTGCAGTGATGGCCAGTTCGCATTGTTCGCCCGCGAACATATGCAGGCTGCCATATTTTTTCACAAGTCCGGCGAGGCGCAGGTAAGCCCTTACCTGTTCCTGTGCCGCGAGCCGGTCTGAAAACAAATGCGGTCACCGGGAGCAGGCAGTTCCGAAAACAGCCTGATGAAGGCCCACGGTGGCTGTTCTCGGAACTGCCTCCTCCCGCTGGCCGCACTTGTTTTCAGACCGGCTCACACACAGGCAAAAGTAAGGACTTACTTGCGCCTCGCCGGACTTGTGAAAAAAGATGGCAGCCCGCATATGTTCGTGGGCGAACAATGCGAACTGGCCATCACTGATTAACTGTACCAACTGTCCAGAGACTATTAATCTTCAGTAAATGTTCAACTGGTTTACAATTACTGATTCTTCATTCTTACAACTTACAACTACTACTACTACATTTGCACCCAACGGTGCTGGCTTCACAAACCAGGGGCCCAGCTACAAGCACCCTAAACTTCACCACCATCAAGGGCACCTTAACCAACATCTGGCTGGTGTTCCCTGCAACAGAGAGTGCCCCGGAAGATCTCGTGCTGTCTTCCCATCCACTGCACTGCCAACCCAGGGAGGCATCTGCTAACCGTGAGTACAAATTAACTATTGTACCCATCGGCCCACCATGAGCCTCATGTGTTTCCCCAGCAGTCTGGCGTGCTGCAATATGTATACAGAAGACGGCACATGGGCAAAAAAACAAGAATAGCACACCTTACTAGAGTACTACAACTCATTGCTCAAGCACCTACCCATAGGGGAAGGTGGAATAAATACCCTGAGGTGGCCTGCCATTGGCTGGGGAGAGCTAAGGTGCTTGGACACTGGCCTTTAAGAGAGCACACTTACGTGCCCTATGGACAGAGAGAGACAGAGGCAGCAGGAAGGATAACGCCATAGCCTGTGTGAAGTGGTGGGGAAATAGTGCAGTAAGCCGGGTTGGGACAGATGCACACTGGCGCAATATTATTGGTTTTGAGTTTGTGACACCAATTGCAGCTTGCGCAGGTACTGTAGCAGGGCCCTTTAAGGTGTTATAGCTCACGTACCAAGTGAGGAATACCAGAGGGGGATAATGTCTCTGTGTAGTGTCAACGGTGTCTCCTACCTTGGTATGGCTGGACTCCTGTATCCTGGCTCACATGCAATAAATTGAGTGTGGTTAGCAGGAGTAATTGAGGAATAATTTAAATCCACACAGATAATAGGGTCCAACTTGTGTTTACTTAGTGGTTTGCAGCTTTGATCCATACAGTTACAGCAATAGTCTGGGGTCCCAGCAGGTATTGGCAATATGTGGCAGGAATTTATATCTATTCTGCTTCTTGTACATACGCCTAGTAGAATCTGGCAGGTATCTATCTTCTGCTCTGTCTTTGGTCTGCTTGCTTTGGGCCTGACTAGCTGATGAGGTATTTAGCTTCTCTTTGTCTTTGGATCTGTACTTACAGGACTGCTCGCAGGGTATGGTGTTGTCTTCCTGGAGATCTATAGTTCTGTAGATGGCTGCTTTCTTTGTCCACCAGCTGAGATAGGTGACCCAGGCTGGGAAGGGTGATCTTGGCCTCAGCCGAGGCTTGGATCCTAGGTTGGGATCCCTGTTTCTGGGAGCTCCTACTAACACAGCCTTCCCCAGCAGGGGGGCTGGTTACTCTGACTAGAACTTTCCTTCCTCCCCCTGAAGTAGGATGTGGGAACATTCCACTCCTCCTCAGAAAGGGGGGAGCTAACCTGGAATGGACTATTCCAAGCTAGAGATACTAACTATGACCTGCTGCATACTGCTGCCCCCTGCTGGTGTACATTAAGAATTACAGCAAATATATAAAACAGGCATAGAAATACATATAATGGCAATGCACAGGTAGATTACACTAGATGACAATACACATATACACCTAACATTATGAAGCAGGGTGAAAGAAGTTTAGTGACATACTTCAGGATGTTACATACCCGCTTACTTTAAGTGAAGCCGTCCTCGGCGTATGTTAAGCGGTGAGGAATAAGCTCTGGGTACCCAATAAAATACAAAGTGCTGCATGAATATACATATAAGACATTACATAGACAAAACATATAACGGTTTCCTCGAGGTTCCTGCCCACTAGATTAAGGTGTCCAACACACAGTTTCCTTCTCTTGGTATAACCAGGTAACCTAATACTGCACAAAGCAAACATTACTGACTGACTTTGTATGTTATTATGGCCATCAAACATCAAAGAAAGCATGGGGGTGTCTTTACTCCGTAATCCCACCATTGTGTAATGCAAAGCCCGCAAATAGAAGGGTGGCTTTATCCTGTATTCCCTTCCCTGCACCATAGCCTGAAGAAATTTGGCTTGTAGCACGATCACTATGATGACTGAGGGGAAGCTAAAGTATGGCTCTAAGGCTTGAGGCGCCTTACCTTAGGAAAAAGGCTCAGAAGGGGAGGTATTTATCGTCTCCGTATCTTCTGGCAAGTCACAGGAGAAGGGTAGTACAATCCTGTTGCGCTCCTGCAAATGAGACACCTCAGGATGGGAACAATCCTGAACATTTAACAAGCGGGAAGGAGCAGCCTAGGGCTTCTAACGATTCCCGAAGCAGCAGCGGTACCTGTAAAGTAACTACTGGATCTGTCTGGACTTACCACTTGGTCCTACCCTGGGTACCTATGGGTATATATCAAGTGCAATAGTTAAGTGCAATCATGATAAACAGTGCATAAATTCACATTGTGGCACCTAGAAGTAGAATTCACACAATGGGCATGTTATCTTAAACGTTGCTCAACCTATAGACTTGAAAAATTTGTGCAAAAACATTATGCAAATATCAGTGCAATCAATATTATCATTATAGTAAATTGTAATCCAATTGAACAATAAAGTTAATTATAATCCACACAAGGTAGTGGGTAATTGCTATAGTGGGTAGTTTTCCTTACAGGAAAGTCTGGAAAACATCCTCCTGGGTCCCATATTTGAGGAGGCAAAAGTTCTTCTTTAACCTGGGTGCTCTCAGCCGCTGTAACTCCAGCAGAAACTTCATCTGTGATCTCCTGGTGGCGTTCTGTGGCAGAACTTGGAATTGCAGGATCACCTTTCTCTGGAAAATCTGTAGGCGACAGGTTCTCAGGACAGCAATAAAGGATAGACCCTTGGTCTTTCATAGCAAAGATCTCCGGATTTGGTGCTGGTTCTGATAGAGTCATATCAGGTGTGCTGTCTTTAGCAAGCGGCTGAGAAGAAGACTTGGAGGCTTCATCACTAAACATCCTCTGTATCTTTTTCTGTTCTTCCGTTCTTTTTAGAAAGTCCTGTGATTTACTCCATCTGCGAGCTTTCCATTGGGCAAGATCATCTTGCCAGGTGACCTCTTCATCACTGCTGGAACTGTTAAAGAACACAAGAGAGCGCTCCTGCATCTTGTAACTCAGGCTGGCTGCTGTGATGGAGCTACACTGACCTCTTGTGGCAATTTCTGGTATTGTCTGGGTAGTGAGGCTGGTCAAAGCTGCGGTGAGCTGCTGTACATCGGGAACTCCTGCCGGGGCAGAAGGACTGAGAACTCCTGGCTGTAGTGGCTCTGGCAAAGGTATCGCCAGTGGTGGTGACGACAGGAAAGGAGCGCTCACTCTGGGCAGCGGAGTGGCAACCGGCGTGATGAGGGACACCTTACGGACTTCTCTGGGTAAGACGTGCCCCTGTACTCTGGGACTAAAAGTCATTACTAAGTTATTTATTTGCGCCACCTGTAGAGTTAAGGCAGCAGGGAGTTCAGGGATCACCATGGGGACCTCCGGGTTCAAGCGTCCCACTCTGGCGGTATTAGTTCTGGGCAAAGCAGGCCTAGGCCTGTTTGGGGTATCGGGACCCTCAGGGAGCGGTGCAGGGGCAGGTACGGACTGGGCCTGGGCCTCAGGGAGCGCGTCTTCTCCTACCTGATGTCGCGGCCGGGCGGCCGGTTCCGGTGCCTCCTGGTAGTCATCGCGGGCTTCAGGTGCCGTCCGCGGTGCAGGCTGGTCCAAAGCCTGGGCAGCTGTGTCAGCGGCATCCTCCCCGGGAGCAAGCTCAGCATCGGCGGCCATCCTGGTTTCCGCGTTGGTGACCAATTTTCTTTTCCGTCATGGTGCATGCAGGAGGTGAGGGTGGAGCCCAGAGGGAGGAGTCTTCACTCCCTTTGCTCGCATTGTAAAGTTCGTGGTGGGCAGTCTTTAGTTTTCCCGCTTCTAGGTGGGTGTATTCTGCATCTTTGCGCTCTTGAGAGGGCGTTCCTGTCTTTTCCCGCTTCTGGGCATGAAGAAGCAGCGCCATTTTGCGAATATGGCGAATTAACCCTTGTACTGCTGGAGCGCACGCTTAGCACTTTCTGGCACAGCAACAAGGCAATAAAGTCAATTTTCGGGGTTTTGTACAATTCTCAGAACTTGCAATACTGTGAAATATGCGATGGGATCCGTTTTAACACAGAATTGGATCCGGTTCTGTTGGACAGGGATGGCACACAATTCAATCCGATCCTGTTCGTGATGCCAAAATATGCAGTAAGCCGGATTGGGACAGATGCACACTGGCGCAATATTAATGGTTTTGAGTTCGTGACGCCAATTGCAGCTTGTGCAGGTACTGTAGCAGGGCCCTTTAAGGTGTTATAGCTCACGTACCAAGTGAGGAATACCAGAGGGGGATAATGTCTCTGTGTAGTGTCAATGGTGTCTCCTACCTTGGTACGGCTGGACTCCTGTATCCTGGCTCACATGCAATAAATTGAGTGTGGTTAGCAGGAGTAATTGAGGAATAATTGAAATCCACACAGATAATAGGGTCCAACTTGTGTTTACTTAGTGGTTTTCAGCTTTGATCCATACAGTTACAGCAATAGTCTGGGGTCCCAGCAGGTATTGGCAATATGTGGCAGGAATTTATATCTATTCTGCTTCTTGTACATACGCCTAGTAGAATCTGGCAGGTATCTATCTTCTGCTCTGTCTTTGGTCTGCTTGCTTTGGGCCTGACTAGCTGACGAGATATTTAGCTTCTCTTTGTCTTTGGATCTGTACGTACAGGACTGCTCGCAGGGTATGGTGCTGTCTTCCTGGAGATCTATAGTTCTGTAGATGGCTGCTTTCTTTGTCCACCAGCTGAGATAGGTGACCCAGGCTGGGAAGGGTGATCTTGGCCTCAGCCGAGGCTTGGATCCTAGGTTGGGATCCCTTTTTCTGGGAGCTCCTACTAACACAGCCTTCCCCAGCAGGGGGCTGGTTACTCTGACTAGAACTTTCCTTCCTCCCCCTGAAGTAGGATGTGGGAAAATTCCACTCCTCCTCAGAAAGGGGGGAGCTAACCTGGAATGGACTATTCAAGGCTAGAGATACTATGACCTGCTGCATACTGCTGCCACCTGCTGGTGTACATTAAGAATTATAGCAAATATATAAAACAGGCATAGAAATACATATAATGGCAATGCACAGGTAGATTACACTAGATGACAATACACATATACACCTAACATTATGAAGCGGGGTGAAAGACGTTTAGTGACATACTTCAGGATGTTACAATAGTACTAAAGAAATGCCCACTGAGAATGGGCAAGCTTTCTAGCAGCCATGCCCATTGGGAGGAGTGAGGTTGTGGTGGGCATGGACCACTGGTATAACACTAAGAACCTCATGTATAAAGTGTAATTTGTCACTTTGAACATACAGGCAATCTGCATGTTATAGAGCAGGAGGAGCTGAGTAGTTTTATGGGTAAAGATTCAGAATAGCTTGTCATTAGAGTTGCCAACCATCCAGAAATTTCTGGACAGTCTGTAAAAAAGGTGACTTTCTTCCTGTGTCCATGAAAAAAATAGATGTGTCCGTAATTTTCCTGAGGCTGGTGGAAGTTGACTAGATTGTTTTAATGCTAATTATCATCTTTATACAGCTCACAGTAAATGCTGGTGATGAGTTCGTATCAGTATATTGAACTAGAGACCTGTATCAATTATAATCTTTATCATTCATTATGTTTTTCCAATTTGTCTGTAAAAATGTTGGCTGTTCGTGATTTTGGGATAAGTTATCCAGAAAAAAGAAAAATTTGGGTTGGCAACCCTGTTTGTCATTCATTGCTTTAAACTTCTGCTCTTTCTATACCCATGCTCTAGTGGGATGTCAGTAACTGACGGCTATCTCATATATCTCTTGTGTATGCACACTTTCTGTACCTAAGGAAGGCTGTCAATGACTAGTTAGAAACACCCATTAGACTCCTAAGGCTAGTTTCACACTAGCATTAAAATCTTCTGGCAGGCTGTTCCGGCAGAGGATCAGCCTGCTGGAGTTCATTGTATCCATCATAGCCAGAAAGTGCCAGAGAACAGCCAGGCCCCATTGACTATAATGGCAGGCAGTGGGGATCTGGCCTGTTTCCAGCATTAGTGCCAGGAATCGGCCGGACAAAACCCGATTCATTGGTGCCTATCTGCTAAGTTTTTACTTAGGCCCCCCGATGATCTGAGGCAAGGGTTGTAGCAGCAGTGCACTGTCATTACAGCTTCTTCTTTCATCCAAGTGAATAGGACCAACAGCTGTAATTATACTGCACTGCGGGGTGCCAGACCTCCGTGAAGCAGCTAGTGATGGCCTGTTGTGAGATAGGCCATCAATGAAAAAAAGGCCTGACAACCCCTTTAAATTTAAAACAATGGCAGACAATCCCTTTAAAAACCACCTTAAAGGGGTTGTCTCACTTCAGCAAATGGCATTTATCATGTAGGTAATGTTAATACAAGGCACCTACTAATGTAGTGTAATTGTCCATATTGTCTCCTTTGCTGGCTGGATTCATTTTCCCATCACATTATACACAGCTCACTTACAGGGGTTATGACCACCTTGCAATCCAGCAGCGGTGGCCGCCCTTGCACATTATAGGAGAAAACATCAGCCTATGAATGTTCCCACAAGAGAGGCCAGCATTTTTTCCTATAGTGTGCAAGCACGACCACCACTGATGGATTGCAGGGTGGTCATAACCATGGAAACGAGCAGTGTATAATGTGATTGAAAAATGAATCAAGCCAGCAAAGGAGGCAACATGGACAATACATTAGTAAGTGTCTTATATTAATTTTCTCTACATGATAAATGCCATTGCTGAAGTGAGACAACTCTTGCCCAATAAACAGCCATGAAAAGTACATTTTTGTTGCAAGAGCTTGTTCCAGGAAGGACAACTTTTCTATCATTAGTTGTACATAATCAGTATTCAGTAAAGCTATTTTTACTGACGGTGGTAAGGATAGGGCTGCTGGCACTGACCTGTGCTTTACTTATAATCTTGTATATTCTTTTTTCTCTAAGGCTTTTCATTTTCAGAAGGAAGAAAATATAATGTCGCACATTGAGGAGATTGTTGTAATCCATTTCCAACTAAATTAATCTTTGCTGGCTTATCCCATCTGTAAACATGATTATGCAGCGCAGCACTCAGCATATAGAAAACAGCAGCAGCAAAGCCTGTTTCTTTATTAGAAAAGATACATAATGTAGTTGTGTTCTGTAAATTATCGGTAAATTATCTTTAAACAGTAGGCTACGCTGAGAACAGCAGAAGTTCGCCAAGCCCTCCTTCACATCGCAGTATTTTCAGCTTTTTGTAAAGCGCATCTTGAATTTTAAGCATTTCTCATAGCGTTTTTTTACAAACTATTTCCGCGATGGCTTTTTACATTCATTATATGTGTAAATATTTTTTTTTTCTGGCATTCTCAAATCCTAAGATTATGCGAAAATAGCAGACAAAAATTAGCATGTTTTGGTGCATCTAGTTTCTCTGCCACTAGCTTGCCAAGGGTTGTGCCTTAACCTCTTACGGACACAGGACACATGTCCCGGTACTTAAGGACACATGGTGTACCTATACGCCCTGTGTATTTACGATCACCACCGCGCGGCGGGTGGTGATCGGAACTGGGTGCCTGCTGAAATCAATCAGCAGGCACCCTGGGTCAATGCCGAAGGGCGTCCTGTGACCCCCTCCGTATTGGTGATCACTGCAGATTAACCCCTTTTATGCCCTTCAAACCCCTTCTATGTGTTTGAGGGAGCCCATTGAGTCCCCGCGCTGCTGTGGCGGGGAATCGATGTCTCAGAAGGCAGCCCGATGCCGTGCAGAGGCTGCTCAATGCCTTGCACGGCATCAGGACCTGCCTTCTATGGGAGCCGAGGAGATCCAGCCTCAGGCCCGTCTCCTAGGCAACCTGTTAGTGTATTACTCTGTGTAATACACTTATAGGCAATGCATTACAATACAGATGTATTGTTGAGGGGATTAGACCCCCAAAAGTAAACATCAGAAATAAAGTAAAGAAAAAAAAGTAAAAAAAAATGTTTTTAATAAAATTAATAAAGTAATAAAATTAATAAAGTAAAAAAATAAGAAAAAAAAACGCCCCCTTCCCCTTATTTTATAATAAAAAACAGAAGAAAAAAAACCCCACACATATTAGGCATCGCCGCGTCCATAATGACCGGCTCTATAAATATATCACATGATCCATCCTGTCCGATAAATACCATAATGTTTTTTAAATAAAAAACGTGTAAAAAAAAAGCAATTTTTGTCACCTTACATCACAAAAAGTTCAACACCAAGTGAAAAAAAAGGCATATGCCACCGAAAATAGCACCAATCTAACCCTCTACTCTTCCCACAAAAAATGAGCCCCTAACTAAGCCAATCGCCCCAAAAACAAAAAATCTATGGCTCAGAATAAGGAGACACTAAAGCATAATTTTTTTTTTATTTAAAAAATGCTGGTATTGTGTAAAACTTAAGTAAATAAAAAAAAGTATACATATTAGGTATCGCCGCATCCGTAAGGACCTGCTCTATAAAAATATCACATGACCTAACCCCTCAGGTGAACACCGTAAAAAAAAAAACGATGTAAAAAAAGCAATTTTTGGTCACCTTACACCACAAAAAGTGTAATAGCAAGCAATCAAAAAGTCATACGCACCCCAAAATAGTGCCAATCAAACCGTCATCTCATCCCGCAAAAATCATACCCTACCCAAGATAATCGCCCAAAAACTGAAAAAACTATGGCTCTCAGACTATGGAGACACTAAAAAATGATTTTTTTTGTTTCAAAAATGAAATCATTGTGTAAAACTTAACTAATATGTCTACTTTTTTATTTATTTATGTATCTCTGCATCCGTAATAACCTGCTCTATAAAAATATCACATGACCTAACCCCTCAGGTGAATACCGAAAAAAAAAAAAACAATGTAAAAAATGCAATTTTTTTGTCACCTTACATCACAAAAAGTGTAATAGCAAGCGATCAAAAACTCATACGCATCCCAAAATAGTGACAATCAAACTGTTATCTCATCCTGAAAAAATTATCCCCTACACAAGACAGTCGCCCAAAAAATAAATAAAACTATGGCTTTCAGAATGTGGAGACACTAAAAATATATATTTTTTTAAATGCTTTGTTATGTAAAACTGAAAATAAAAAAAATAACCCAAAAAAGTTGTCATATTTGGTATTGTTGCGTCCATGACAACCTGTATTCTATAAAAATACCACATGATCTAACCTGTCAGATGAATGTTGTAAATAACAAAAAATAAAAACGGTGCCAAAACAGCTATTTCTTGTTACCTTGCCTCACAAAAAGTGTAATATAAAGCAACCAAAAATCATATGTACCCTAAAATAGTACTGCCACCCTATCCCGTAGTTTCCAAAATGGGGTCACTTTTTTGGAGTTTCTACTCTAGGGGTGCATCAGGGGGGCTTCAAATGGGACATGGTGTCAAAAAACCAGTCCAGCAAAATCTGCCTTCCAAAAACCGTATGGCATTCCTTTCCTTCAACGCCCTGCCGTGTGCCCGTACAGCTGTTTACGACCACATATGGGGTGTTTTTGTAAACTACAAAATCAGGGCCATAAATATTGAGTTTTATTTGGCTGTTAACCCTTGCTTTGTAACTGGAAAAAATGGATTTAAATGGAAAATCTGCCAAAAAAGTGAAATTTTGAAATGTTATCTTTATTTTCCATTAATTCTTGTGGAACACCTAAAGGGTTAACAAAGTGTCACGAGGGTATCAAGAGCCACGTCTGACTCCGTTATACCCGGGGTCAGGAAGTCGCAGCGGGTGGCTGCGCGCTCTATATCTAAAGATCATGGTGTTTCTTAGTTATTGTTTTCTGTGTTTCCCTTGCTATCCTTTTTGTCTCTCTCAGGGATCCGTAGCTTCTCCTCCTCAGCTGTTTCTTGTCTGCCACTCCCCTACCTCCTTATATTCTCCCCTCACACTTCTCTAGTTGCCAGTTATAGAGCTTCCTGCCTGGACATCTATACTGACCCACTGGAGTGGTTAATCCTGGTTGTTGTTCCTGTGTGCTACCCTCCGGATCCCTGTTTGGCTTATTGTTGTCTCCTGTTGTTGCCCACCTGGGAATATATGTTGAGTCTGTGTTGTCTGTCCTCCCCTTGGTGTTTTCCCTTAGAGTTAGTGGTGCGGACTAGTATTCCCATCGCCCTGTTCACTACCTAGGGCTCAGCTCAGGGAAAGCCAGGGCTTTAGGCACGTGATCGGCGTACGGGTGAGGAACCCGTCTAGGGACGTCAGGGCAGCCAGGTGCCAGCCGCCAGGTGAGTCAGGGGTCACCATCTTCCCTCTCACTTGGGCAGGGCCTTCCTCGTTCCCTCCCTCTGTGTCACGTATGTGATAGCCACGCCGACCGTGATATTATAACTGGCCGATAAGAAACGGTCGCCAGGTCCGGACCTAGAAGTGAATGACTATGTGTGGTTGTCTACTAGGAATATTAAGTTGAAGGTTCCTTCTTGGAAACTGGGTCCTAGGTTCATTGGTCCCTATAAAATAGTAGCCGTCATTAACCCTGTGGCTTTTCGCCTGGAGCTACCTCAGACTTTTAAGATCCATAACGTCTTCCATAAATCGTTACTCAAAAAGTATGTTCCACCTCTAGAACCATCGCCGCTGCCACCTCCTCCTGTTATTGTGGATGGTAATCTGGAGTTTCAAATAGCCAGAATTGTTGATTCTCGTCGGGTCCGCCGCTCTCTTAAGTATCTTGTGCATTTGAGGGGTTACGGTCCCGAGGAAAGAATGTGGGTTCCAGCGTCAGAGGTAACGCCAACAGGTTAATTCAGACTTTCCATGCCTCTCATCCGGAGAGACCTGGTCCTGAGTGTCCGGAGGCCCCTCGTGAAAGGGGGGGTACTGTCACGAGGGTATCAAGAGCCACGTCTGACTCCGTTATACCCGGGGTCAGGAAGTCGCAGCGGGTGGCTGCGCGCTCTATATCTAAAGATCATGGTGTTTCTTAGTTATTGTTTTCTGTGTTTGCCTTGCTATCCTTTTTGTCTCTCTCAGGGATCCGTAGCTTCTCCTCCTCAGCTGTTTCTTGTCTGCCACTCCCCTACCTCCTTATATTCTCCCCTCACACTTCTCTAGTTGCCAGTTATAGAGCTTCCTGCCTCGACATCTATACTGACCCACTGGAGTGGTTAATCCTGGTTGTTGTTCCTGTGTGCTACCCTCCGGATCCCTTTTTGGCTTATTGTTGTCTCCTGTTGTCGCCCACCTGGGAATATATGTTGAGTCTGTGTTGTCTGTCCACCCCTTGGTGTTTTCCCTTAGAGTTAGTGGTGCGGACTAGTGTTCCCATCGCCCTGTTCACTACCTAGGGCTCAGCTCAGGGAAAGCCAGGGCTTTAGGCACGTGATCGGCGTACGGGTGAGGAACCCGTCTAGGGACGTCAGTGCAGCCAGGTGCCAGCCGCCAGGTGAGTCAGGGGTCAGCATCTTCCCTCTCACTTGGGCAGGGCCTTCCTCGTTCCCTCCCTCTGTGTCACGTATGTGATAGCCACGCCGACCGTGATACAAAGTTGGTAAAATCAGTTTTGAATACATTGAGGGGTGTAGTTTGTAAAATGTGGTCATTTCTGGGTGGTTTCTATTATGTAAGCCTCACAAAGTGACTTCAGACCTGAACTGGTCCTGAAAAAGTGGGTTTTAGAAAGTTTCGGAAAAATTTCAAGATTTGTTTCTAAACTTCTAAGCCTTGTAACAGCCCGAAAAAAATAAAATGGCATTCCCAAAATGATCCAAACATGAAGTCGACATATGGGGAATGTAAAATAATATCTATTATAAAAGTAGAGAAATTGAAATTTGGAAATGTGCAAATTTTTTTAATTTTTTTACTCCATTTTACCAGTGCCATGAAGTACAATATGTGACGAAAAAAACTGTCTCAGAATCGCTTGGATAAGTAAAAGCGTTTTAAAGTTATTCACATACAAAGCGACACTGGTCAGATTTGCAAAAAATGGCCTGGTCCTTAAGGTGAAATATGGCTGTGTCCTTAAGGGGTTAAAGGGGTTGTCCCACAAAAATATTCTACATTTTTCAAACCAGCACCTGGCTCTGAATACATTTGTAATTGCATGTAATTTAAAATGTAGTATAGCCCCTGAGTTATTCAAAGAAATCTATCTGTATAGCACCACCTGCTGTTTGATTCTTTGCCCAGCTCACTGAGATGGAGGCACATGCTCATTTCCATCCTTCAACTGCTGATTTTCATACTTTACATTATTCATGGGATAACCCCTTTAGGGCTCATACACACCGCCGTTGCCATTTTTGCAGTCCGGAAAATGTGGATCCATAAAAGACAAATACCAACCGTGTGTGTTCCTCATTTCGTGGAACATCCTGCCCTCTATAGAAAACTGCTATTGTTGTCCGTAAAACGGCCAAGAATAGGACATGTTCTATTTTTTTTTACAGTGCCCTGGAATGGACATACGGATGCGGACAGCACACGGATGCTGTGGGTGTGCTGTCCGCATCTTTTGCGGCCCCATTAAAGTGAATTGTTCTGCATTCGACATGCAAAAAATGCGGATCAGATGCGGCCCAAAAATACCTTTGTGTGCATGAGCTCTTAAGGGAAACATGGTATGAATTAATGGGAAAGGGACATAGTCTAAGATAATTTATTTTGTCAATATTGCACCACAATTCTAGCGTAAAAATTCTCGCATAAGCCAACCCATAGTTGGTATAGAGTCAGAGAAAAGTTTGTATCCCTGCACCACATTTATCATCCATCCAGACCCACTGTAATAAATTGTGTGCATGTCTAGGCAACCTACACAGGTTTACACCATTTATAGTACTAGTAAATCTCCCCCACAGTCTATAGACCAAAATTGTAGTGTTCTCCAGCCAGACATCTCCAGCAAAAGTCTTACATCGTTTTTCATTTTTTCCCCTACATATTAAAGACATGAATAAACACATATGGCATTACATATGTGACATGGTGTCTAAAAACCAGTACAGCAAAATCTGCCTTCCAAAAACCAAATGGTGCTCCTTTTCTTCTGTGTCCTGCCATGCACCCATACAGCAGTTTACCACCACATGTGGGGTGTTTCTGTAAACCGTAGAATCAGGGTAATAAATATAGAATTTTGTTTGGCTGTTAAACCTCGATGTGTTAAAGATTTTTTTTTATTAAAATGTTAAATCTGCCAAAAAAGTAAAATTCACAAATTTCATCTCCATTTTCCTTTAATTCTTGTGGTATACCTAAAGGGTTAACAAAGTTTGTAAAAATCGGTTTTGAGTAACTTGAGGGGTGTAGTTTCCAAAATGGGATCATTTATAGGGGAGGTTTCTACTATGTAAGCCCCACAAAGTGACTTCAGACCTGAACTGGTCCTTTAAAAGTGGGTTTTCGAAATTTTCTTAAAAATTTTAAGAATTGCTTCTAAAATTCTCGATTCCTTCTGGGATTCACTTTCTCATCTATCCCTTGGTTGAACTTGATAGTCTTTTTCAACCATATTAAGTATGTAACTAATTCTAAGCCTTCTAACGTCCCCAAAAAATAAAATTACATTTACGAAATGATGCCAACATAAAGTGGACATATGGGGAATGTTAAGTAATAATATTTTATGAGGTATCACTTTCTGTTTTAAAAGAAGAAAAATAGAAATTTTTAAAATTGTGAATTTTTCAACATTTTTGGTAAATTTTAGATTTTTTCTTAAATAAAGGTGAAATATATTGCCTCAAATTTATGAAGTACAATGAAATTTATGACGTACATGAAGTACAATGTGTCACGAGAAAACAATCTCAGAATGGCTTGGAAAGTAAGTAAAAGTGCTCCAAAGTCATTACCGCATAAAGTGATACATGTCAGATTTTTTTAAATAAGCCTGGTCATAAGCCTGACCAGGCACAAAGGTGCAAAATGGCCCAGTTATTAAGGGGTTAAACAAAGATATTGACAAAAGATAGCTTCCCTAATGTTAGCTTCACATTAATGCGCCTCTTTCCGTTAAGGAAAATTCGGCTTCCAGTTTAGTTCCTTTTTTTCTGTTTGTGCAGTGATTTATTTCTACATATTTTCATTTATGATTTGTGACGTTTTATATTTTCTTTTTGTATTTTGTGTTTGTGTGAACTAAATATTTTGATAGACAGAGAAGGTGAGCACAATAACACTTTTTTGCATTGTACTAGACTATGCATAAAAGAGCAATTGTCCCCTCTCCTAGATATTCAAAGTTGAGAGAATTTACAGTCATGATTTATTTACCTAGGCATGTCCAGAGATGGCAGGTATGAACAGAGATTCAGCTCTTATACTGTATTTATACACTATAATATGTCACTAAACAAGAGATTGGTGAAACCAAAGAAACAATAATTTTCCCAAACCTCAATATTGGGGCCCACCTCACAATCACTCCATTTTCAAAGTATTTACAATAGGCAACTAACAATCCCTCTGAAGAGGCTTCTTCTTTGTTACCATTTTTAACAACCCAAATATTTGTTCTGTGTACTAAGCTTTATATTTGAGTTCCTGGGCTAAATGTCTCTATAGAATTAAAAAAGCAGAACGTGATATGGGATGATACCCGTGTGACAGAGAATGAATGAGAGTATAAATTAGCATCTCACCTGATGTTGTTGTGATGAGCCGCCACAATAGCTATGCATATACAGTATGTACATGAATGAACATTTTCAGTGGACTTGCCCCTGGAATTCAGTTAACAATTTCAGGGCTGAAAAAGAAGGAGGTTGCCAGATGTATAGCATATATTTGGACAGGAAAAGGAAAGATCCCAAGGACAGTGCTTTCCACAATTGAAGTCTCTTTTTGGAGACTGAGAGCCAGCTGCAGCCCTAACTACACATTAGAAGAAGTGATGTGTAAGGCTACTTGGCGCTGATAATAGGTAGTATAAAATAAGGGACAATCACTCAAGGTGAGTGCTAGCGGTAATTTCAGCTCCTTGCTTCAAGAACTGCTGGGTGGCCATGTAAGCAGAAGCTCCTTGCGCAGTGTAACAAGAGAGGGTGTCTCAAAGCCAAGGGTGCAACTAGCCTTTCTGCTGCCTGAGGCAAAAACTGAAACTGCGCCCCCCCCCCCTTCCCAATGCCAAATTCTCAACCTAAACCCTTCCCTCCAGCCCTACTGTTAAAGGAATACTTGGAAAACATTACATACAGCACTACAAAACATACAGGGTAATACAGTGCCACATGCCTCTTACATCCAGTGATGTCTCCTCTGAAGTAGACGATCTCTTTCCTTATCTTTTCCATACTGACTAGACCACCATGATGATTTATTTCAGCTATTTCTTCTCTCTTCAAAGTTTGACAAACAGACTTCTTAGTTTCCTACTTTTCCATCTTCCTCCCCACCTTTTGAACACCCCATCCTGCCACCTCTAATACTATGCCCACTGTGCTCCCCAATACTACACCAATAGTAAGAATGTTGCTAATTTTTCCCCAGAAGTAAAAATCCCCCATAGTGCCCATGCTAGTAATCATGTTCCCCGTAGTCCCCAAGTAGTAATAAAGCCTAGCGTCATGCCTTCAGTAATAATAATTTCTACTATAATGTTTGCCTGTACAAAAAATATTCCCATATAATGTGTGCCAGTGCAAAAAATTGTCCCCTATAATGTTTGCCAGTAAAATAATTCCCCCTTACAATGTGTATCAGCACAAAAATGCTCCCTTATGTGTGCCAATGCAAATAATGCTCCCCTATAACATTTGCCAGTACCAAAAATACCCCCTTTTAGTGAACCCAGTAGAGAGACTGTCCCCAGTGGTTCCCTTAGAATGTGTGCTAGTAAAAAAAAATGCCCCCTGATAATCTGTGCCAGTACAAAAATTCTCCCTTATGTGCCAGTAGAAAAACGTGTGTCAGTACAAAAAATTTCCCCCTTTTAGTGCCCCCAGTAGAATGAATGTCCCCACTGAGGAAGGGGCAATACGTTGGACCCCGAAACGCGTCTGGTGCTACACCCCCCATCTTTATATTGAAAGACCCAAACACCTATAATCGACTATTCAGCAGACTACAGTTGGACGTTTTTTCAACAAAAATCTCTGACAGAATACCACTGCGGAATTTGCATCCAAAGGCCGAAACTTAGTGACCTTGGCAGTGATGTCAAACTGAACTACAGAGCCGTCTGAAAAATCTCTCGATTTAACAAGTGCTGCATGAATACAGACATATTCGGGGAGTGGAAATAGTTCAAAGTCTGGATGAAAAACTTTGGTCGATTATAAGGTAATCAATTGAATATTTTTTATCCTATGTCATCGAATATATCATCGAATATATCGATTTTTTTGGAACATTGTCATTGACTTTTTACTACATTTTGTGTCAATTATTAATATATCTATTTTACCATTAAATAAAAGCACTTAATTGTTTCAACCACATGGTCACGGTTTCTTGAGTGCCCTGTTATAATATTAAATAATGTCCCCATAGTGCTTCCCCCATTGTGGCCTAGCAGCATGCTGCCAAATAAGAATATTATACACCGCTGACTCCATGTAACTTGTGGTCAATCTAAAATATGTACAGTCTCTCATTGAAGGGCACATAGTGGTTATAGGGGACAGCCCAAACTATATACTGTCCATATCTGCAGTCTTTACATGTCTACAGTCCATATTTACACTAGTGTTAAGCTGGCCATACTCATCACTGATGACTGGGCATGGCTTAACCATTGCATCTGCACCTATCACCTGCAGTTATCATCTGGTGGACATTGTACCCCGTGTAGCCATCTGATCTGTAGCCCTCTTCATCGGCATGCTTGCCTCTGACAAGGAAAACAGTAACACCCAGGGGTGGGCTGGGATGGGGGGCAGGGAGGCAATTGCTCAGGGCCGCACCGCCGATCACCACAGGCGGCGTGGCCCTGGATGTAATTGCGGTGGTGGTGGCGGCGGGCAATAGGAGATAAGCGCTTCCATTGTGGAAGCGCTCATCTCCATATTCATCTGTATCGCCTTCCTCAGGACAGCGATACAGATGGCTGTGCTGTGGGGCAGGGGAGGGAGAGGCGTCTCCCTCCCCTGCTCTTCTGATAGGCCGCAGGCACTAATGCCTGGGCAGCACACAGTGCGGGACACAGGCTGGAAGAGGCCTGCATCGCATCGCTGCTGATGGAGGTAAGTATTAGGTTTTTTTCTTTCTTTGCAGTGGGAAGCTGGCACTTTGAGGGGGAACTGGCACTATGGGGGGGGGGGAGCTGGCACTATGGGGGGGGGGGCGGGCACTATTGGGGAAGCGGGCACTATGGGGGGAGCTGGCACTATGGGAGGAGCTGGCACTATGGGGGGCTGGCACTATGGGGGGGCTGGCACTAAGGGGGGGGAGCTGGCAATAAGGGGGGGAGCTGGCACTATGGGGGGCTGGCACTATGGGGAGAGCTCCTTTTCTTACAGCACATTTTTTGGGGGTGGCATTCTGGGGGCATTTATTTCCTGCCATTTGCAGAAGGAGGATTCAGAGCTGGGTGAGGACGGCCAAAGGGGACAACAGGCCACGGGCGGATGTTCAATGGTGGGGGGAACCACAAGCCTTGAGCAGGATCTGGGGAGGGAGGAGCTTCCTGGCTGTAGCCTGTTGTTTATTGTATAATGTGAAGCAGGCAGTGCAGCCAGGACAGGCCTCCCCTCTCCGCTGTACAGTGTTTGTTGGGAGTGGCCTATTATATGCAGGAGGGGCTTTTAATAATGTGCGGGGCTAAAAATGCGCCACTTGACTGGATTTGCCCCCCAGGACTAAGGCTGCCAGGCATCCCCTGGTAACACCCATTTGTCAATTCATGAATATTCAGGAAGAATACCAGAACTAGATGGATGGCACAATGCAGAGTTAAAGTGGTTGTGCAGCATTAGTATAATGATAACCTATCCACTGGATAGCTCATCAATATAAAATCAGATCAGAGGGGTTCAACTCCCGGCACCCCCACCGATCATCTGTTTGAAGAGGCAGCGACACTCATGTTAGTGCAGAATCATCTTCACTGTTTAACTGCATGCAGTGTGACTACAACTGCTCGTCCCGTTCACTTCAATAGGATGAACAACTTGTAATCACGGCACCGCTGTTACAAGTTAGATGGCGTGCAGTTAAACAGAGAAGGGGACGCAGCGCTCGCATGAGCACCACAGCCTCTTCAAAGAGATGATCGGCAGGGGTGCTGGGAGTCTGACCCCCAACAATGAGAACAGGTCATCAATATCATTACAGCGCACAACTTTAAATGCTAAAATGATGCTCCATAATTCTTATTTCACGGGGAATATAGTTATTCCAAAAACAAGATGTACAGTCGTGGCCAAAAGTTTTGAGAATGACAAAAATATTAGTTTTCACAAAGTTTGCTGCTAAACTGCTTTTCGATCTTTGTTTCAGTTGTTTCTGTGATGTAGTGAAATATAATTACACGCACTTCATACGTTTCAAAGGCTTTTATCGACAATTACATGACATTTATGCAAAGAGTCAGTATTTGCAGTGTTGGCCTTCTTTTTCAGGACCTCTGCAATTCGACTGGGCATGCTCTCAATCAACTTCTGGGCCAATTCCTGACTGATAGCAACCCATTCTTTCATAATCACTTCTTGGAGTTTGTCAGAATTAGTAGGTTTTTGTTTGTCCACCCGCCTCTTGAGGATTGACCACAAGTTCTCAATGGGATTAAGATCTGGGGAGTTTCCAGGCCATGGACCCAAAATGTCAACGTTTTGGTCCCCGAGCCACTTAGTTATCACTTTTGCCTTATGGCACGGTGCTCCATCGTGCTGGAAAATGCACTATTCTTCACCAAACTGTTGTTGGATTGTTGGAAGAAGTTGCTGTTGGAGGGTGTTTTGGTACCATTCTTTATTCATGGCTGTGTTTTTGGGCAAAATTGTGAGTGAGCCCACTCCCTTGGATGAGAAGCAACCCCACACATGAATGGTCTCAGGATGCTTTACTGTTGGCATGACACAGGACTGATGGTAGCGCTCACCTTTTCTTCTCCGGACAAGCCTTTTTCCAGATGCCCCAAACAATCGGAAAGAGGCTTCATCGGAGAATATGACTTTGCCCCAGTCCTCAGCAGTCCATTCACCATACTTTCTGCAGAAGATCAATCTGTCCCTGATGTTTTTTTTGGAGAGAAGTGGCTTCTTTGCTGGCCTTCTTGACACCAGGCCATCTTCCAAAAGTCTTTGCCTCACTGTGCGTGCAGATGCTCTCACACCTGCCTGCTGCCATTCCTGAGCAAGCTCTGCACTGGTGGCACTCTGATCCCGCAGCTGAATCCTCTTTAGGAGACAATCCTGGCGCTTGCTGGACTTTCTTGGACGCCCTGAAGCCTTCTTAACAAGAATTGAACCTCTTTCCTTGAAGTTCTTGATGATCCTATAAATTGTTGATTGAGGTGCAATCTTAGTAGCCACAATATCCTTGCCTGTGAAGCCATTTTTATGCAACGCAATGATGGCTGCACGCGTTTCTTTGCAGGTCACCATGGTTAACAATGGAAGAACAATGATTTCAAGCATCACCCTCCTTTTAACATATCAGGTCTGCCATTTTAACCCAATCAGCCTGACATAATGATCTCCAGCCTTGTGCTCGTCAAAATTCTCACCTGAGTTAACAAAACGAGTACTGAAATGATCTCAGCAGGTCCTTTAATGACAGCAATGAAATGCAGTGGAAAGATTTTTTGGGGATTAAGTTAATTTTCATGGCAAAGAAGGACTATGCAATTCATCTGATCACTCTTCATAACATTCTGCAGTATATGCAAATTGCTATTATAAAAACTTAAGCAGCAACTTTTCCAATTTCCAATATTTATGTAATTCTCAAAACTTTTGGCCACGACTGTATTATAAGCAGTGATAAGTGCGCTTTAAAGGGGTTGTCTCACTTCAGCAAAGGCATTTATCATGTTGATATTAATAATGTATTGCAATCTAGTAGCAGTGTTCGTATTTGCACACTATGGAAAAAGCGCACTCCCACTGCCCTGGCCACCAGAGAGGCTGGAGGTTTTTCCTGAAGTGTAAAAGCACGGCCACCACTGCTGGATTGCAGGTTGTCCATAACCCCTGAAAACAAGCAGTATATAATTCTATGGAAAAATGAATCCAGCCAGCAAAGGAGGCAATATGGACAATCACAATACATTAGTAAGTGTCTTTTAATAACTTTCTCTACATGATAAATGCCATTTGCTCAAACGAGACAACCCCTTTTAGCTCTATATGAATGAAAAGGTCTTCACCTTTTTAATGCTACAAATGGTTGAAAGCATTGTTGGAATATTATATGAAAGTATATTAAAAAGTCCAAAATTATGGTGGATGCCATATTTGCACCATAGATAATTTTTGAGCTTTTCTACTCTTTTCTAAAGTGGTGATAAAATAGGAGAACCCACGATGCACCAGATTTGTTATAAGTCTGTCATAAGTTATAGCTCTAGTCTCCTCCAACCCTTAGCTGACATAGATTTGAGTTTCTAGTGCAGAGAATAAATACTGATAGTTAACACAGCGCCATCTACAGTTGGGTTATCATAGTTCCTCCAGTATTATGCTAAAGCTGTTGCTATGTTCCAACAATTGACACCATTGCAGGGTGAATGGATAGGCCCCCCAGAGCGCCTAGCTTTGGGGAGACATGGGGGCATATACACCTATAGGGTTTAGTTATATTATTTTTGGGGTGTTTGTGTCTCTCTTCTCTCCCCACCCCCTTTTTATTTCATCAGGTAAATCTACGAAGCGGTCCTAGGTGAAGTGTCCAGGTCCCTCCTGATTGGCTGTCATCGGTTGCTGGGGGAGAAATCCAGGATCTTGATTTGTTGTGGAGAGTGGCGGCTGGAAACTGACACCTTTATAATGAGGCATTTGCCTGCACTGAGGTGCCAGTTTGAAGAGGACCTTGACCTGCGCTGGACCTGCGACTGACGACGTCATGGAAGACCTACTGCGGCAGCTGATCCTGAGAGCGGAATCCGCCGGCGGTGAAGAATGGCTCAGGAGCTGCTTGGATCAAGCGCCGCCAGTGGGAGTAGAGCTGGAAGGAGCGAGTCCAGCAGCGCCGGTGGTGTCGGCAGAAGATGCGGCTGCCTGTCAGCGGAGGGAGGGGGAGTTGTCGGCGCTTCCTGCCAAAAGAGTTAGGAAGTCTAGGAGCGCCTATACTCCTCCTCCTGAGGCGGAGCGCCGGCGAGTGGAGGCAGGAAGATGCGGCATCGGTCCTCCAGGCAGGAGGACTCCAGGACACATAGCTACCAGCCTTCAGTAGAGCAGAGAGGACGTCACAGAGGAGCGTCGGCTAGTGGGCGGAGCTACAGGGTCTTGTGATCCGCCTGCTTCAAGGGCCAGAAGAGGAAGGAGCGGAGTGGGACCTTTAAGTAGTCAAGGTGTTTTAGGGCAGCTTGTTGAGGGGCTCCCTCCGCGGGGGGTTGAGCCACCTCCGAGCCCCCATGGAAGATGGAATACAGCCTCTGGTGTGGTCCAGGATGAACATATGGATGGTGAGAGTTTCCATGTATCGTCTGTGTCTGAGTCCACGCTGTTGTCTGGGCTGGTTAAGCTGCTGGCAGAGGTTGCTAGCAAGCAGGTACCCCACACAGCATCTGTCGTGTGGATTAATAATACTTATACTGCAGTTATTTCAAGGCCAGTGTTGGAGTTAATGAAGTGTGTGTCAAGGAGGCAATGGTTTGTGAAGTTTCGCCCCTTGGTTATCATTTGGCTCCCAGTATTAAGGAGAAGATTTGGAGGTTAGAATTTGTTGAAATCATGTCCCTGTTGCCTTCTGCTAGGGATCATGTGTTACGAGAGAAAAAAGAGGATAGAAATGATGATGATAGAAAGCGTACTATGCCAAGGTCTTTTAATAACTGGCTTCAAGCTTTCTTTATATATGCTGCGGTTCTTGGTGAAAAGCATCCTGAGCTTTGTAGTGGCCTTTTCCAACACTTGGATATTATACTTGAAGCATATCGCAATTTTAGTGGTATGGCGTGGTACCAATACGATGAGGTGTTCCATCAGAAACTGGCGGTACACCCATCACTTAAATGGGGAGTCAAAGATATAGGTCTATGGGTGAATTTAATGTTATCACAGAAATCGTTTACACCTAAACCTTATAATCCTCCTGGTATGCCTGGTATGAGAAAAGGGTTATGCTACACTTTCAATGAAGCGACTTGTAAGTGGTTATCTAACTGCCGCTACAAACATGAATGCTCTTTTTGCGGTGGCACTCATCCTATGCTAAGGTGTTTTAAAAGGAACTCACAATCTAACCAGCAGCAGCCTACCACCACGGCACAAGTTTCCAAAAGCACCAACGCCAGTGAGGCTTTTAGAAATGCTCCCATGGTTAAGGCAGTACCCTGATCAAAAGATGGCTAAATTAATCTTTGAAGGTTTTCAGTTTGGTTTCATAGTACCCGAATTTTTAGGTGAGGGTTGCTGCTGGGTAGATATAATGAAATCTGCTGTTTTATTTAAAGAGGTAGTCAGAAGTAAGTTGGTTAAAGAATTGGAATTAGGTAGAATAGCTGGTCCTTTTGCTGATCCTCCTTTTGTAAATTTCCTATTTCCCCTTTGGGAGTAGTTACCAAAAAGGATCCTGGGGAATTTAGACTTATACACCATCTGTCATTTCCTGAAGAGAGCTCGCTTAATGATGAGGTGGATAAGTCTAAGTCCTCGGTGGAATATATGTCATTTGATGATGCATTGGCGTTGGTGAGGCATTTTGGGAATGGGGCTTTGCTGGCTAAGGCTTTTTGCTTATTGCCAGTGAGACCGTCTGGATTTAACTCGTTAGGTTTTCAGTTTGATGGGAGTTACTATTTTGACAAATGCATGCCAATGGGATTTGCTTTATCTTGCTTTTATTTTGAGGCAATTTCAACGTTCATTGGGTATTACAGTCATTAGTTCCAGATGGCGGTTTATTACATTACTTAGACGATTTTTTGTTTGTTGGTTATTGTAGTTCCAGTTTATGTTCAGAGTTATTGTTTAAATTTTTGAAAATTTGTGAATGGTTTGTTATCCCAGTAGCAGAAGAGAAGACGGTTTTCCCCTGTACTTGTTTAGAATTTTTGGGCATAGTCATAGATACCATGAACATGGAATTTCGTTTGTGGTCAGAAAAGTTAGATAAGATTAAGTTTTTGTTGATTTCGTTAATAAGAAAATAAAAATACACAAGAGATGCAGTCGTTACTAGGTTCATTGAATTTCGCCTGTAGGATTATTCCAATAGGAAGGGTTTTTCCAAGTGTCTATATTTTGCGACTAGAGTCCTTAAATGTCCTCGTTCGCATATCAGGTTAGTTAGAAGTTTAAAAGATGATATGGCTATTTGGTTGGAATTTTTTGAAAATTTTAATGGAGCGAGTTGTTGGCAAGAGGAGTTTGTGGAAGCGGAAGCTCTGGGTTTAGTCACAGACGCAGCAGGTAGTTGAGGTTACGGTGCGTATTGGGATGGCAGGTGATCGGCAGAGGTGTGGCCATCTTCCTGGATTAATAATGGGATAACGCGTAATATTGTTCTTCTAGAATTTTTTCCGATTCTTGTCTCAATTGTTTTATGGGGAAGTTATTTTAGGAATAGAAGGATTTTGATCAACACAGATAATAAAGGTGTAGTATTTGCGATTAATATGCTGTCATCAAAGTGTGAGTTAGTAGTTAAATTACTGAGGCATTTTGTGCTATGTTGTTTGAAACTTAATATTTGGGTTAAGGCTAAATATATTCAAGGTAAATATAATGTTTTAGCGGATTCTCTATCTCGTTTTCAGTTTGGCAAATTTCAGGAACTAGCACCAGAAGCGGAGTTGGAGGGAATGCCGTGCCCTCGCCATCTTTGGGATCTGTTATGGGATTGATTTCAGAGTCGGTCAAACAGTCTGTTGCAGAAAAAACATGGGCTGCTTATGCAGCCGCATGGCGGGATTGGTTATTATTCTCTAATTCATTGTCCAGTGAAGTTGATGACCTTGGTTGTGGTATGTTATTTATTGCTAGTCTATTTAAGAAAAACTTGTCTTTTTCATCAGTTGCTAGGACGATTGCGGGAAATTAGTTTTTTCTAAAGTTGTCCGGCAAAAAAAATTACCAGCTTACTTTCCTATTAAACAGATGCTAAAAAAAAAATAATTGCCGCCCTGGTGGCAGCCCAGACAAATAAAAATAGGTACATATATTGTCTGGTAGACAAAGCAGGACATAATATCGTTGAACAAGCAGCCAAAATAGATCTACTTAAAGAATATTTTAAGAACATATATAGTAGCAAAATAAAGAAGAATGCAGCGGAAATACAACAGTTTTTGGAGGGAATCACTATCAAGAAATTAACCATAGACCAAAGGGATAGATTGGAAATCCCCTTAGATCCAACAGAAGTGGATAATATATTATTAAAGATAACTAAAAATAAGACCCCAGGTACTGATGGTATTCAGTTTGAAGTCTATACTCAGTGTAGGGAAATATTGACCCCGAACTTGCTCAAAATGTGGGCTTCCTCAGGAGAGTCTGGGAAATTGCCCGACTCCCTGAGGGAAGCCCTAATCACCCTTATCTTAAAACCAGGGAAAAAGCCAACTTTTCCAGATTCATACCACCCCATTTCACTGATTAATACTGATAATAAGATATTAGCAAAAATATTGGCGGCTAGGCTCAGGGAGGTGTTGCCGGTGCTTATACACGAGGATCAGACGGGATTCATGTCGGGTAAAACAACAACTGAAAACCTTATTAGATATTTTGTAAATACCCAAGTGGAACCCACAAACAGTGGGGAGAGGATGATCTTAACCTTAGATGCCTCAAAAGCTTTTGACACCATAGAATGGCCTTTTCTGATGGCAACATTTTAAAAAAATGGGAGTCGGTGATATATTTGTCTCTTGGGTTAAATTACTATACACTGAAATATCTGCAACAGTGATACTGAATGGAGAACATTCTGATAATATACCTATTGGCAGAGGTGTTAGGCAGAAAAAATTGCCCTATACGCGGATGACGTTATGCTATTTGTGGGTTCACATGGTTCACTTCCTAAGATTTTCAAGATATTTGATGATTATAGCAAATATGCTGGTCTTAAAATAAATTAGGCTAAATCAGCCTGTATCCCGCTTGATCCTCTAAAAAATGTAACACAGGGCCAACTGGAGATTAAGAAAATAGATGAGCCGGTAAAATACCTAGGCATTCAGCTCACCCCTAACCCCAAGGATTACTTACATTTAAACGTGCTTCCTAAAATACATGAAATAAAGAAAAAAGTAGAAGAGTGGAAAAAATTACAGGTTTCAATGGCAGGTCGTATCTCACTGGTGAAAATGTCTTTCTTACCTTCCTTGAACTATATTATGTGGAACACGCCGGTAATAATCCCCAAGAGAATTATTAAAAGGATAGTTTCCCTTTTGACGGATTTGATATGGCGCGGCAAAAAAACTAGAATCAGAGCGCAAATACTGTACATCCAAGAGAAAGAAGGCGAAATATCGGTCCCTGATTTGGAACTTAATTTTTTTTCTGGCCATATTAGAAATATGATAAACTGGAGCAATTCACAAAGATATAAAACTATGTTAGAAGGGATGAATAAAAACTTAGATAAATGTGGAAGCTAACACCTTGTCGCAACAGCAAACCAACAAAATACCACTCCTTGTGTTGTGGACTAAAATTTGGAAGGAGGTAAGGGATATGTGGTCCCACACTGGAGTGCATGTGGGCACTCTACCGTGGGACAACACCTATCTTTGAGAACTAAAACTAATTGAACAGGAAGTGTGGTGGAAAAACGGTATCTATAGACTGGGACAGGTATGGAAGGAGGGAGATGTAATTGAATATTCAGACCTTATAAACACCTGCGATATTGGAGATAGAGATTTGACCTTCTATTATTTACAACTAAAACAAGCCCTGCGGGCATCATTAGGGAAGGGAACAGATATACTTACCCTCCCACAACCTATAGAAAATATATCTAAGCTAACAGCTGGTAAGAAGCTGATATCAAAGATATATCAAGATTTATTATATCAGAAGACAAAAAAAAGAGCAGCTAACTGTCTATTGTTTTTCCCCCAACAGATAGCGTTTTGGGAGAAGGTGATACACGCAAAAAACGGGGTTTCACATAACTTCTCCCATAGGGTTACACAATTTAATATATTATATCGACTATACTACTCCCCCAAAGATTTCTACAAACCTAATGAATATAGCTGTAAAAAATGTGGACAGATAGGTGTGGACGACGTCCATATACTCTGGACATGTAGAGAGATTCAAGATTTTTGGAGGAAGGTAAATGAAAGAATAGAGACATACCATGGGTTTAGAGTCCCGGTAGAGTTTGAAACATGCATTTTTGGAGTAATGGACGGGATAGATAACCCAATTCAGCGACAAATAGCAGCTAAACTCTTGTTTCAGGCCATGAGATGTATTATTGGACATTGGGGTAGTAGCATGTTACCTACGGCCAAGGAATAGGAGAACCTTGCTAGAACTTCTATAATCAGAGAAGAATTCCATTTAGTATCGACAAAGAAAAAACTTAGATTCTTTAGGATGTGGCAGAAGTGGTTGAAAGCCTGAAAGGACTAGGAATGGTGGTACACCTGGGGGGGGGGATGGGAGTGGGAGGTAGGGAGAGAGGCGGTGGGTTATGGGGGGGGAAATATTTATATATATTTAAAAAAATTCTCCCCCTTGGGGAGCAACAGGCATTGGGGTAAACGGGTGGGTAATTTATAAATGGTATTATATTGTTTTTCAAATGTAAAAACTATTAATATTGCAGATGACTATAATGGATTTTTTAAATACCAATAAAGATTATTAAAAAAAAAAAAAAAACAGATGCTAAAAGGTTACCGTAAAAGTTTCTCGGGTATTGATAATAGGAGACCGATATCTGTTGAATTATTGAAGAGTTGATATTAAATTTTGCCTTCCGTTTGTTTGGATTCATTTGAAGTGTTGCTTTTTCGTACGAGTTTTATTTTAGCCTTTTTTGCCGTGTTAAGGATTGGCGAATTGGTTTCCGCCAGTCGTTCTGTGTGTTCTGGCTTAGAAGTTGATGAGGTGGTTGTAAATGTTGGTTTTGTTGAAATTTTATTGAAGCGTTCTAAGAATGATCAATATGGGAGGGGTAGAATTCTAAGGTTAAACGAGTGGGTGGGTTCTACACTTTGTCCAGTTAACATGGTTAGTGCTTGGCTTGCAGTTCAACCTTCTGGGCCTGGGCCTTTTTTAATTCATAAGGATGGTTTTCCTCTGACTAAATTTCAATTTTGTGCAGTACCTAAGAAATGTTTGACGGCGCTTGGGCTGAGCTCTTTCAAAATTTCTTCACATTCTTTTAGAATTGGCGCAGCAACTGAGGCAGCTAGGTTCGGGTTAGATTAAACTGTCATTAAGAGGATAGGTCGTTGGGATTCTCATAGAGCTAGATTATATGTTAGACCGGATTTATTATTACCAGGCTAAATTATTTTCTATTCTTTCAGGAAGTCATATAATTGTTTGGATTATTGGCCATTCGTATGTATTCTGGGCACAGAAGAGAGCAGAGAACGTACACTGAGAACGTATCTTTTGATTGCTCATCTTTGCATGTATTTTGGCAGGGTATTAGAAGGATGGGCTGGAGTAGTGTTTAACATGAAATACAGAAGTTATGCGCTAAATGGCCTCGTCCTAACATTTTGGTTTTACATGTGGGCGGGAATGATTTGGGTAAAATTAAAACGTGTATGTTATTATGGGAAATTAAAAGGGATTTGTCGCTGTTGAGATGCATGTTGCCGGACACTGTTTTGGTATTTTCTGAGATAGTGCCTCGCTTGGTTTGGTCATTTAAAGAGAATTCTTTTTGTGAAAAGATTCATAAAAGGGTTAATAGAGCCATGGATAAATTCATGCCATTGTTGGCGGAATCTCTTACAGGCACGTTGATCTGGAAGGATGGGTTTTAGGTCTTTTCAGGTCAGATAATGTGCACCTGTCCAAAATTGGAGTTGATATTTTTAATTTAGGATTGCAGGGCGCCATTGAGAAAGGGCTGCAATGCTTGTGGGGGGCCTTGCCATTTTAAGGCTTGGCGTGTGGGATTTATCACTCAGCTACAGCTGAGTGGATTGTGGTTTTAATGGTTAATGGACTGATTTTAATGGTTAATTATTTATTTATTTATGCTAATTTATTGAGTGAGTAATGGATGTTATGGTAATTTAATGGGTAACTCATAATAAAGCATTGCGGCCTTTTCATCCAACCTGGAGCCTGCTGGTGTTTTATTTACTTATTATTTAATTCTAAGTTATGGTTTGGTTTGTTGAGTGTAGTGTGCCTCCATGGTAATAGCAGGGTGCACTTAGCCTTTCTACTGCCTGAGGCGAAAATTGAACCGCCCCCCATCCCTATGCCAAATTCTCAACCTAACCTCTTCCCTCCTAACATTACATACAGGGTAATACAGTGCCATATACTTCTTATAGCCAGTGACATCTCTATTGATGTAGATCTTCTCTATCCTCATTTTCTCCTTTCACATCAGACCGCCATGATGATTTCTTTCAGCCTCTTCTCATCTCTGCAGAGTTTGACAAACAGACATAGAAACATAGAATGTCTCGGCAGATAAGAACCATTTGGCCCATCTAGTCTGCCCAATATACTGAGTACTATGGATAGCCCCTGGCCCTATCTTATATGAAGGATGGCCTTATGCCTATCCCATGCATGCTTAAACTCCTTCACTGTATTTGCAGCTACCACTTCTGCAGGAAGGCTATTCCATGCATCCACTACTCTCTCAGTAAAGTAATACTTCCTGATATTACCTTTAAACCTTTGCCACTCTAATTTAAAACTATGTCCTCTTGTAGCAGTTTTTCTTTTTTTAAATATTCTCTCCTCTTTTACCTTGTTGATTGCGTTTATGTATTTAAAAGTTTCTATCATATCCCCTCTGTCTCGTCTTTCTTCCAAGCTATACATGTTAAGGTCCTTTAATCTTTCCTGGTAAGTTTTATCCTGCAATCCATGTACTAGTTTAGTAGCTCTTCTCTGAACTCTCTCCAAAGTATCAATATCCTTCTGGAGATATGGTCTCCAGTACTGCGCACAATACTCCAAATGAGGTCTCACTAGTGCTCTGTAGAGCGGCATGAGCACCTCCCTCTTTCTACTGGTAATGCCTCTCCCTATACACCCAAGCATTCTGCTAGCATTTCCTGCTGCTCTATGACATTGTCTGCCTACCTTTAAGTCTTCTGAAATAATGACCCCTAAATCCCTTTCCTTAGATACTGAGGTTAGGACTGTATCACTGATTTTATATTCTGCTCTTGGGTTTTTACGCCCCAGGTGCATTATCTTGCACTTATCAACATTAAATTTTAGTTGCCAGATTTTTGACCATTCCTCTAGTTTTCCTAAATCCTTTTCCATTTGGTGTATCCCTCTAGGAACATCAACCCTGTTACAAATCTTTGTGTCATCAGCAAAAAGACACACCTTACCATCGAGGCCTTCTGCAATTTTGCTGATATAGATATTAAACAATATGGGTCCCAGAACAGATCCCACTGGTAACAAGACCATGGCCTGAATATACTCCATTGACTACAACCCTCGGTTGTCTGTCCCTCAGCCACTGCCTAATCCATTCAACAATATGGGAGTCCACGCACAAAGACTGCAATTTACTGATAAGCCTTTTATGTGGGACAGTTTTAAAAGCCTTACTAAAGTCCAGATAAGCGATGTCTACTGCACCTCCGCCATCTATTATTTTAGTCACCTAATCAAAAAAAATCAATAAGATTAGTTTGACATGATCTCCCCGAAGTAAACCCATGCTGTTTTTCATCTTTCAATCCATGGGATTTTAGATGTTCCACAATCCTCTCCTTAAGTATGGTTTCCATTAATTTCTCCACTATTGATGTCAGGCTTACTGGCCTATAATTGTCCGATTCCTCCCTACTACCTTTCTTGTGAATGGGCACAACATTTGCCAATTTCCAATCTTCTGGGATGACTCCTGTTGCCAGTGAATAAATCTGTTAATGGTTTTGCTAGTTCGCCGCTGAGCTCTTTTAATAGCTTTGGGTGTATCCCATCAGGCCCCTGTGACTTATTTGTATTAATTTTAGACAGCTGACTTAGAACCTCTTCCTCTGTAAAGACACAGCATCAAAAGATTCATTAGTCTTCTTTCCTAACTGAGGCCCTTTTAATTCATTTTCCTTGGTAAAAACTGAACAGAAGTATTCATTGAGGCAGTCAGCTAGTTCTTTATCTTCTTCCATATACCTTTCTTCTTTTGTTTTTAATTTGGTAATTCCTTGTTTTAGTTTCCTTTTTTCATTTATGTATCTGAAGAATGTCTTATCGCCTTTTTTCACTGACTGAGCTAATTTCTCTTCTGCCTGTGCTTTAGAAGTTCGTATAACTTGTTTGGCCTCTCTCTGCCTAATCTTATAAATTTGCCTGTCATTCTTGTTTTTTTTTTTTATAATTACTAAATGCTATCTTTTTGGTTTTAATGATTTTGGCCACTTCTGCTGAGTACCAAAGTGGTCTCTTCCTTTTTTTTGCTTTTACTGACAAGCCTAATGCAATTTTCTGTTGCCTTCAATAGTGCCACTTTTAAGTAGTCCCATTTATCCTGGACTCCATTGAAACTGTTCCAATCTGATAGGGACTCGTATACCACTAATCTAATTTTAGAAAAGTCAGTTTTTCTAAAATCTAAAACTTTTGTTTTTGTGTGGTGTGACTCAGTCACTGTACTTATAGTAAACCACACTGACTGGTGATCACTAGATCCCAAGCTTTCCCCTACAATAATATCAGATACCAAATTCCCATTTGTGAATACTAAATCTAAAATGGCCTCCTTCCGGGTTGGCTCCTCAACTACTTGCTGTAGAGATAATCCCAGTAGGGAATTTAGAATATCTGTACTCCTGGCAGAACTAGCTATTTTGGTTTTCCAGTTTACATCAGGAAGATTAAAGTCTCCCATAATGATAACTTCCCCCTTCAATGTCATTTTAGCTATTTCCTCAACTAGTCGATCATCTAATTCTTCGACTTGGCTAGGTGGTCTATATATCACACCTACACGAGTTACATGATTATCAAGCTGCAAGGTGACCCAAACTGACTCTAAATTGATCTTGCTAACTTGTATCAAATTCGATTTCATGCTATCTTTCACATACAGGGTCATCCTTCTGAACACCCCATCCTGTTACCCCAAATACTGGGCCAGCTGTGCTGCCCAATACTATACAGCAGAAACAGTCCACCTGAAAATACTAGTGCCACACAGATAGTGACCCCTTCAATAATTATTGATTTGCAGACAGCTGCTTAGGATCGTTGTGTTATTAGGCAGTGGGTGTCATATGTATTCTAAGGCTGACAATGTTTTAGGTTGTCTTAGTGGTGGACGCAAACTGTCTCACAACTACACTATTTGGCAGCTTAGCAGTATAGTTATCTCTTGACCCTCATTCCGTACCATAAGCGCATCATCGCAAAGTATGTGATATAAAAAGTTTGGTGACACTAGCTAGCACTTTACTCTCCCGGTTTATACACCCATTATGTCGGGAGTGCTGTTACTAAGGCCTGTTACCGGGTGTCACCCCTTTTACCTATATTACTAATAAACATTTCTTAGATTTCATTTCCCTTCCCCATAATGTATGCCTGTATAAACTACCCCTAAATAGTTCCCCCAGTTGATACCCGCCTAGTATTCTCCCCCTTCGCCATATTGTCCCCCATAATGTGTGACAGTATATACTGCCCCTATAAAGTGCCACCAGTAGATGCCCCCATAGTGCTTCTCTTCCCCCTTTCACCATATTGACAAAACAGCATGGTGTTAAATGAAAAATAATAAACTCTAATACTTACCTCCATGCGGCTGTCAGTGATGCAGTGCAGGCCTCTTCCAGCCTGTGTCCCGTGCTGTAGACTACCCAGCTAAGGCAGTGTGATGATGATGAGCACCACCTGCGCCGGCCTCTTATAGTCTACAGGCACTAGGCCTGAAGCCTATCAGAGGGAACGGGGAAGGGAGACATCCCTCCCGTGCCTTGCTGCAACGTTCAACTGTATCGCTGTCCTGAGGATGGTGATACAGTTGAATATAGAGAGATGAGCGCTTCCATAATGGAAGCACTCATTTATCTCGGACCTGCCACCGCCCCCACTTATCTCCAGGGCCACGCTGCCTGAGGCAATTGCCTCACCTTGCCTAATTGGCAGTGCAGCCTTGGGTAGCAGATAGCAATGAAACATAATTGTAGGTGCAAAGGATAACAGCCCTGTAACAAAGCCAATTTAAGCAGAACCAGGTGACCATCTAATGCAGTGTTTCCCAACCAGTGTGCCTCCAGCTGTTGCAAAACTACAACTCCCAGCATGCCCGGACAGCCTTTGGCTGTGCGGGCATGCTGGGAGTTGTAGTTTTGCAACAGCTGGAGGCACATTGGTTGGGAAACACTGATCTAATGTATATGTATGCCTCTCTGGCAAATGTCTGTGGAGAAAACGATCCAACAATTGGATTTTAACTGTCCAAAACTTTATTCTCGAGGAAATGAGCCACCACCAGAGGTGTCTAACAGCGGCCTTCTCCCCTCTCCTTGTTCAGAACACATGCATGCTTACCAATTGTGAAAGAGGACGGGTCAGCTGTCCTAACATGTACCGTATGCTTTAGTATCACTTAGGCCTGTTACTGGGTGCCACCCCTTTTACCTATATTACTAATAAACATTTCTTAGATCTCTTTTCCCTTCCCCATAATGTTTGCCAGTATAAATTACCCCTATATAGTCCCCCCCCCCTCCATATACAGGAGGGTCCTGAGCTGGGCTTATTAGGACATACTGTATGTCCAAGGGGATAATTATGTAAGAAAATCTCTTTAACATTAAATATAATATAATAATAGAACACATTTTAGAGTCTCACTTTACACTGTATCACTGTTATGTAAGACCGCAGTAGAAATCACACAGAAAGCCGTACTGGAATTTATCAGAAATGTATTTAAAAGGAAAAACTGTGCAATCATTGTATAACACAGGCAGAGTCCAGATAAGGATTCCCACCACATGGCAAGGCCAAAAGGGGATTGTCTTTTCAGATGGGTTAATTTCATCATTCCAGGTAAGTCACCCAGGTGAGTGAAGAAGGTATGCCTGGCACCTCAGCCACATCCATGCTGGGGTCTCCTTGGTACTTCGGTTGTTCTTGCAGGAAGGAAACAAAGGATCAGCATACATTGTTTAATATCCTGTTTTTCAGAGTATTGGAGGAGACTGTGACATTTTGCTTCCTCTCAAATGCTACCGACTGGTGCCTGGCTTCAGCTATTGCTTGTAGAGTTGGTGGCATTTCAAAATCTTGTTGATAGATGGAGATGTTTGGTTAGGCTGGTGTATGATGATGGAGATGATGGTGATGACAACTGTGACATTATATAAATTTGCCTAACAAAATAATAATATAAGAATAGGTAGAATTTGTCACAGTCTTACTTATGGCACATGGAGAAGACGTCTTCCTTACACTGCAGGACGCTGGTGGTGATGATGGTGGTTTTGCCAGTTAAACACGTGTAATACATGAAGAATTCTGTCCACCGTCCTGTCCATGCAGGCCACATCACTGAGAACATCCAAGAAATCGTTCTTCTTTCTGTGATACTTTTCTCTGTGCCTCTTTACTTTGTCTCTGTATTCTTGGTTATTAATGAGGCCATTCAGCTTCATTAAAACATATATCGAAGAGATATCAATGGCTGTCTTAAGAACATACCTTTCCAGCCAGAACATTTCTATCCAAAATAAACGCAGTCAGTCATGAGAATCAACCAACCAAATCACCTGCTGAGGCAAGAAGTGATTGAGAAACTTTTGTGTCTAAGAAGCTTCAGAACTCTCAGCAGTGACATCACAATGTGGGTGACATCAGATGGTTTGTTACTATAGCAACCAAATAGCTAACTCATATTATTTATGGTAATCTACTTATACCCAACAGTATATTTCCTACTATAGTTAATCTAATCACAGCAAGGACAGGTGCACTCTGCGATCTTACTAAGCCCTCAAACTGGTGTTAAAATTGAGAGATTAGCCAACATGTCCTACAGGAGAACATGTCTGAGCCCGAGCACCGCGCCAAGGTTTCTCAAGTAGCCCGGGTCCTAACACTCATCTACCTGAGCCATATGGGCAATACCAGGGGCCAGTGGGCGAATTACAGGAGTTTGAGGACCGACTCACAGACAACTCACCAGTTAACTCCAGCATCTAGCCATGATAGCAATGGGAGGAGTCTGCGAGTCCCACTCAAGACTGGCTGGCACAGGTGCACCTAAATGTAGCCTGTGGATGGAAAACAGGCACATTTAAATTGGAGTTCATACATCTCTATATACAAACAAACTAACAAGAATAGCATGGTGTTAAACAGGCAGGATTTACAATGGGCCACAAATGCAGGATTTGCTCCCCTGTATATATATGCACAACTGCATATGGGGTTGAGCACTTCCTGCCTGTTTAACACCACGCTATTCTTGTTAGTTTGTTTGTATATGGAGATGTATAAACTCCAATTTAAATGTGCCTGTTTTGCATCCACAGGCTACATTTAGGTGCATCTGTGTAGCCTGGGCCATACCAGCCAGTCTTGAGTGGGACTCGCAGACTCCTCCCTCCTCCCATTGCTATCATGGCTAGATGCTGGAGTTAACTGGTGAGTTGTCTGTGAGTCGGTCCTCACACTCCTGTAATTCGCCCACTAGCCCCTGGTATTGCCCATACGTCTCAGGTAGGTGAGTGTTAGGACCCGGGCTACTTGAGAAACCTTGGCGCGGTGCTCGGGCTCAGACATTTCCTCCTGTAGGATATGTTGGCTAATCTCTTAATTTTAACACCAGTTTTAACACACTTAGTAAAATTGCAGAGTGCACCTGTCCTTGCTGTGATTAGATTGTTACATTGGTTATCACATCCACACAATTGCTATCTTGTGTAGGATGTTTTTTGTGGTACTTGTAGTCCGCTGCGGGCATCCTCCATTGTATGCTTTTTTGCTGGGGATCGCCATTAGCAACGGGCCACAAGTGCAGGATTTGCTCCCCTGTATATATATATGTATATATGTACAACTGCATATGGGGTTGAGCACTTCCTGCATGTTTAACACCACACTATTCTTGCTACTGTAGTTAATCACACATCATTCTAATTTTATGTCAAATGAACATTGGTGGCTTCAGTGTCTAGCCGCTAGTGGTAATATCATAAAAGCATGGCGGGCAGCACTTCTTCCTTACCTTCCATAACAATAAATCTTTCATGAAATGAGCATATATAAGAGTAAAATTGTTTGATTCAAGTTTGGTCTGAGTATTGGATGCGGGGAACTGCTGTTATTATTTACTGTATATGATGTAGATGAAAGTTCTGGTGCACATGTGGACAATACTCATCTCTCTATTCAACTCATTTCGGTCAATTCTATTTTTATTTATTTTTTTTATTTTTTTAAAATTCTCAGAAAACCCCTTTTGAGAGGACCTGTCTACCCTTTTGACATGTCTATTAACAGATTAATGGGGAGGGGATGTGCCTCTATATGAAGTGCCAGAGGTGGACTTATCATTTTCCAGCAAACACAAAACATTACTATACATATGGTACCCCGTGTAGCCATCTGATCTCTAGCCGTCTTCATCGGCAACCCGTAGCTCACTCGCGGTGACGTCACTGGCTCAGACGTGAGCATCAATCCACAGGTAACGGGAATACTTTGCCACCGGCCGGGGCAAGTTTTTCCCAATACTTAATATTTGCTAATACCTACTAGCCTATGCTGGCCATCCCCTCCTCTTGGATCTACCTCTCTCGCTTCATACAGAGAATACAAGAAGAGGACCGCTGCAGAACATTGCACCGCTGCAAACACACGTGTGTCAAGGTAGGACCTTGACATATTATAGTGTATTTGGCGGTATTATATGCTCGAGTGGTAGATGGTACATACAGGTGTCGGCAGCCCACTCTTATATACCTTACATAATTATCGGTAGCGCGCAGTGTTATATTCATTCATTTTGTGATATATTTCCGGTCGGTTTAGTTTGGGCCTGTTTCTTCATGAGCTGGTATGTGACCCTTCTTTGTCTGCACGCTCCCAACTCACACCACACTTGCTGCCCATATACTACTTATGATCAGCGCAAGAATCTGACAAAGTGAGTGCGTCTTGCTTACAAGTATTACTTTGACTGTAAAATTGGAGATCAAGATAAAAGCTGGGCACCTCATGTTTGTTGCACTGTGTGTTACTCTGGGCTAACGCACTGGTTAAATAGTAAAAGGAAAGGAATGGCTTTTGCAGCGCCTATGGTTTGGCGTGAGCAGAAAAAGCACCATTCAGACTGTTACTTTTGCATGACTAAAATCGCCGGATATTCATAGAGAAACAAGTCACAAATTGTGTATCCTGACTGTGAGTCTGCTCTTAAACCAGTACCACACGATGTAAAGAATCCAGGGCCTGCCCCTCCCACAGCAGGAACGGCAATTGAAACAGACAGTTCTGATCCTGATGAAGAAGATGTTGATTGTCACAATGTATTTCCTGATCAAGAACAACTGGAGGGTCAGCCGCACTTGCTGAGCCAATCAGATTTAGATGATCTGCTAAGAGATCTGTCATTATCTAAAAAAAAGTCAGAACTGCTAGCATCTAGACTTCAGGAATGGAATTTGCTACAACGAGACACCACAACTTCACACTTTCGTCATCGACATACCAAGTTAGCTGCATACGATGCAATGGAAAGTGATGTCTGTTTCCGTACTGATGTAAATCGTCTTATGATGAAGTTAGATGGTACACAAGTTCCCGATGAATGGAGGCTATTCATAGACTTTAGCAAAACAAGTTTGAAAGCTGTCTTGTTGCACAATGGTAACGAAAAACCATCTGTTCCATTAGCTGGGTAACAGAAAGCGGGGTAGAGGGAAGAGTACCAGGAAGGCTAGCCCTGATCTGACACACCCCAACAAGCTTGCACGGTTGGCTGATGAGGGGGATGTCGGTTCAGGGAGAGCACTGCTGCAGCCGGACACTTTCTCTGCCAGTCAGGGGAATGTCAGCTCCAGTAAGCAGGAGACCAGGAGAGAAGGGCAGGCCAGACAGGTGCTGGTAGTGGGAGACTTAATTATTAGGGGTACAGATAGGGCGAATTGTCACAAAGACCGGGATCGTCGAACGGTGTGTTGTCTTCCTGGCGCTCGAGTTTGACACATTGCGGATCGGGTTGACAGATTACTGGAAGGGGCTGGAGAAGATCCAGCAGTCATGGTCCATATCGAAACCAATTACAAAGTTAGAGGTAGGTGGAGCGTCCTTAAAATTTATTAGTCAAAAAGGTCAAAAGCTTAGGGCAAGGACCTCAAAGGTAGTTTTCTCCGAAATATTACCTGTACCACGAGCCACACAAGAAAGGCAGCAGGAGATAAGAGAGGTTAACAAGTGGCTCAAAAACTGGTGTAGGAAGGAGGGGTTTGGGTTCCTGGAGAACTGGGCCGACTTCTCTCTCGCTACAGGCTCCATCGTAGGGATGGGCTTTACCTCAATGGGGAAGGGGCAGCTGTGTTGGGGGAGAAGATGGCTAGAAGGTTTGAGGAGTGTTTAAATTAGGGACTGGGGGAGGGTAATTATGTTATAGGATGGGAAGATAGTGCAGATAGAGACCGGGGGCAAGGTAATGGGACTGGGGGAGAAATGGAAGGAGGGACTAGAACAGCTCTGAAGGAAAAGTGTAGGGTAGAAAATATATATAAACCTCTTAAATGTATGTATACTAATGCCAGAAGCCTGACTAATAAAACTGGGGAACTAGAATTAGTGATGTGTGAGCAGGACTATGACATAGTGGGAATAACTGTGACATGGCTGGATGATAGCTATGACTGGGCGGTTAATGTACAGGTTTACAGTCTGTTTAGAAAGGATTGCCAAAACCGGAGAGGGGGAGGGTTCTGCCTTTATGTAAAGTCCTGTCTAAAGCACACACTCTGGGAAGATATATGTGAGGGACATGAACATGTGGAGTCACTGTGGGTAGAAATACATGGAGGCAAAACAATAATAAATTACTAATAGGAGTTTATTATAAACTACCTAATTTAGTCAACAGAAAATCTACTACTAAACAAGATAGACAAGGCAGCAAATCATAATAAGGTGGTTATAATGGGGGACTTCAACTACCCAGCTATAGACTGGGAAACTGAAACTTGTATATCTCATAAAGGAAACAGGTTCTTGGCAATAAACAAAGACAATTACCTTTCCCAACTGGTCCAGGACCTGACTAGAGGGACGGCCATACTGGACTTATTATTAACCAATAGACCTCAAAGAACAACAGATGTGCAGGTCGGGGGACACCTGGGAAATAGTGACCATAAAGTAATAACCTTCCAATTATCCTTCAAAAGAGTGTTTCTTCAGGGAGGAACAAAAATACCAAACTTTAAAAAAGCTAAATTTAGCCAAATAAGAGAGGCCATAGGCCTAACTAACTGGGACAAAGTCCTCAAAAATAAAAATACAGCCACAAAATGGGATATTTTTAAAAGCATCCAAAAATCTAAGTGTGAGAGGTACATACCTTATGGGAATAAAAGGCTAAGGAACAAGGAACAAGAAAAAAGCAATGTGGATAAATAGAACGGTAAAGAAAGCAATAAATGAAAAAAAGAAAGCATTTAAATCACTAAAACAGGAGGGTAGCGAGAAAGCACTTAAAAACTATAAGGAGAAAAAAAGAATATGTAAAAAGCAAATAAAAGCAGCCAAACTAGAGACCGAGAGATTAATTGCCAAAGAGAGCAAAACTAACCCTAAAATGTTTTTCAATTATATAAATGGTAAAAAGTATAAATCTGAAGGTGTTGGCCCTCTACAGAGTAATGAGGGGGGAGTGGCAGAGAGCGATGAGGAGAAAGCAAAGCTCTTAAATATTTTTCTCTCCACTGTATTCACTGAAGAAAATAAACTGTCAGATGAAATGGAGAATGTAAAAGTTAATTCCCTATTAAAGGTTGCCCTGTCTGACCCAGGAAGAAGTACAGTGGCGTCTTAAAATGATTCAAATAGACAAATCGCCAGGACCAGATGGCATACACCCCCGTATCCTAAGAGAATTAAGTAATGTCATAGTCAGACCCTTATTACTGATATTTAAGGACTCTATACTGACAGGGAGTGTTCCACAGGATTGGCGCATAGCAAATGTAGTGCCAATATTCAAAAAGGGTCCAAAAACAGAGCCCGGAAACTAGAGGCCGGTAAGTTTAACATCTGTCATGGGTAAACTGTTTGAAGGTTTTCTAAGCGATGCTATCTTGGAGTACCTCAATGAAAAAAAGGAAATAACGCCATATCAGAATGGCTTAATGAGGGATCGGTCATGTCAAACTAATTTAATCAGTTTCTATGAGGAGGTAAGTTCTAGACTTGGCAGCGGCGAATCAATGGATGTCGTATATCTGGACTTCTCCAAAGCATTTGACACTGCACCGCATAAAAGGTTAGTATATAAAATGAGAATGCTTGGACTGGGAGAAAATGTCTGTCTGTATAAGGTCTCTCTGTTTTCCACTGTGTATGTTGTTGTTTGGCAGGATCTCACCTCTCCTCAGGTGCCACTTGTTATCAGTGATGAGGCTCTATTTAGATCCGCCTCACACTGCTGACCCTGCGGTTAATAGTTTCTTCTTGGAGTTGCTAGTGCTGGTTTGTCTTGGATCTCCTGCTTCTCCATACATCTCTAAGCTAAGTACTTGTTGCCTTCACTGTTTCTCATTATCTGGCGTGTGTTGTTTCTAGGCCTCAGGGAGACGCAGGTTCCTTCATTCTTGAAGGAACTAGCTGTCTCATCCCCTGCTACCTATCCTAGGGCTCGTCAGTTTTAGCAGGGCTTTAGGTATCTGGTGTATGAGTATTTCCACCATCGGGATCTGCTCATACTGGCAGGAGTTTGGGGGAAAAACTAGGGATTACTAGGAGGTCACCATACCGCTTTGCTTTTGAGGCCTAGATTGTTTTCTATTCGTTGTGGTGTGTATTTCGTGTTTTCCCTTCCCATAAACCTGTGACAATATCACTTTCCATGTTGTGGGACTATTTGTGTACTTCTAGTAAGTGTTTGCTGGCTGCAAATATGACCTAAAGGTTTTTCAGGTTCGCCTGCCATTAAAGTGAATAGGGCCCGCCGCGAACGCGCGGTTTGTGAACATTTGATCGCGAACGCACGTTTGCGAATCGTCCCGGCCGATGTTCGTCCATCACTAGTAAAGAATCCTCTTCTATGTTTGTGTACAAACCTTCTTTCCTCCAGGCTCAGAGGATGTCCCCTCGTCACAGTCACAGTCCTGGGGATAAATAGATGATGGGAGAGATTTCTGTACTGACCCCTGATATATTTATACATAGTAATTAGATCTCCACTCAGTCATGTTTTTTCTAAAGTGAATAACCCTAATGTTGATAATGTTTAAGGGTATTGTGGTCCCCCTATTCCAGTTATTACTTTAGTTGCCCTCCTCTGTACGCTCTCCAGCTCTGCTATGTCACTGAACTGTATACAGTACACAGTACTCCATGTGTGATCTGACTAGTGATTTGTAAAGTGGTAGGACTATGTTCTCATCACAGGCATCTATGCCCCTTTTGATGCAACCCATTATCTTATTGGCCTTGGCAGCAGCTGCCTGACACTGTTTTTTACAGCTTAGTTTGCTGTTCACTAAAATTCCTAGGTCCTTTTCCATGTCAGTGTTACCCAGTGTTTTACCATTTAGTATGTATGGGTGACTTGCATTATTCCATCCCATGTGCATAACCTTACATTTGTCAGTGTTAAACATCATCTGCCACTTCTCTGTCCAAGCCTCCAATATATCCAGATCCATCTGTAGCAGTATACTGTCCTCTTCCGTGTCAATTACTTTACACAGTTTAGTGTCATCTGCAAAAATAAATTTTTTACTGTGCAAGCCTTCTACAAGATCATTAATAAATATATTGAAGAGAATAGGGCCGAATACTGACCCCTGAGGTACAAAAAATAAATGGAAAACCGCAGCACTCCAACTTCTCAAATCAAGTCCGTGTTTATTCTTCACCCAGCGACGCTGGGGGAAAAATAAACACAGACTTGCGCGCTGGGTAAAAAATAAACACGGACTTGATTTGAGAAGTTGAAGTGCCACGGTTTTCCATTTATTTCTGCATCCTGGGATCCCTAGAGGCTAGGATCTGACACCACAGGCACCGCCACCGAACGAACTAACTGAGACAACTCAGAAGGTGGTGCTGTCTTACTTTATTTTTTCTAGACCCCTGGGGTACTCCACTAGTGACAGTGACCCCAGGCCGGTGCTATAATAAGGCAGACCAAGCGGTTAGGGCGCTGAGAAGGGGGGGCGGAAAAATTAAACCTTTTTTTTTCATTAATCACTTGCATGCCGCCGGCCTCCTGCGGCTGTTCTCCTCTGTGTGGTGGTCCTCATATCTTCTCTCTGGGCTCCCGAGTCCTGACAAGTTGTTTGAGGACCTTTCCCACTCTGCCAATCAGTGGCCGCAGCTGTGTCACGTGTCAGGTCAGTTATTTCCCGCTGAGCCAATCACTGGTCTGACACATGACACAGCTGCAGCCACTGATTGGCTGAGTGGGAAAGGTCCTCAAAGTCTTGTCGGGAGCACAGAGAGGAGAAGGGGAGCTGCTTCAGATGGGAAGCATAATGTTTATTTTTACACAACATTAATAGATGGGGGAAATGTGCCATGGAGGAAGGGGGGGGGATGTGACATGGGGGGGAGAAATGTGACATGGGGTGGAGAAATGTGACACAAAGGGGGTGATGTAAAAAGCAGGGGGTGATGTGACATGGAGGGGGAGAAATGTGACATGGAGGGGGGGAAATATCACATTTCTCCCCCTCCATGTCACATCACCCCCCTATGTCATATTTCTCCCCCTCCATGTCACATCACCCCCCTATGTCACATTTCTCCCCCCCTCCATGTCACATTTCTCCCCCCTCCATGTCACATTTCTCCCCCCTCCATGTCACATTTCTCCCCATCCATGTCACATTTCAACCTCCTCCATGTCACATTTCAACCCTCTCCATGTCACATTTCTCATCCCCCTACATGTCAAATTTTAACCCCCTCCATGTCACATTTTAACCCCCTCCATGTCACATTTTAACCCCCTCCATGTCACATTTCTCCCCTCTCCATGTCACATTTCTCATCCCCCTCCATGTCACATTTCTCATCCCCCTCCATGTCACATTTCAACCCCCTCCATGTCACATTTCTCCTCTCTCCATGTCACATTTCTCATCCCCCTCCATGTCACATTTCTCATCCCCCTCCATGTCACATTTCTCATCCCCCTCCATGTCACATTTCAACCCCCTCCGTGTCACTTTTCTCCCCCTCCATGTCACATTTCTTATCCCCCTCCATATCACATCACGCCCTCCTTTTTACATCACCCCCACCGAGTTGTGGGGGGGGGGGCGCCAAAATGTAGCTTCGCTTGTGTGTGCAAAAATCCTTGCACCGGACCTGAGTGACCCAAACTGAGTGTGTACCATTAATAACCACCCTCTGTTTTCTATCACTGAGCCAACACCTCTGCCTCAAGTTCAGGATAAAGGGCGGATACAACCACCCCATCAGCCAATATCGGAGCAGGATCCTCCAAATTACCCCCCCCCCCTTCCGCGGGAAAGCTATGCGACAAGGCATCCGCCTTGACATATTTAATCCTACGACAATAAGTGACAATTAAATTAAATCTAGTAAAAAAACAACGACCATCTGGCCTGCCTTGGGATCAGACGTTTAGCAGACTGCAGGTAGGCCAGATTTTTGTGATCAGTACTTACCGTAACGGGATGAATCGCTCCTTCCAACCAATGACGCCACTCTTCCCCTCAAATCCAACTTAGAGAACACCTTGGTGCCGACAATCTGATTGAATAAATATGGGATCAAAGGAAGGTGATAGGGATCACGGATAGTGATGCGATTAAGCTCACGGAAGTCCAAACATAGCCTAATAGTTCCATCTTTTTTTTTAACAAAGAAGAACCCCGCCGGCATAAGTGATTTGACCTTTAGCCAAACTCTCGGTGATATACTCTCGCATGGCTACTCTTTCGTGTTCAGAAAGATTATACAACTGAGACTTTGGCAATCTAGCTCCGGGAATAAGGTTGACGGGGCAATCATACTCCTGATGAGGAAGCAACTCCTGGTCTTCACCATTAGAGAATACATCAGAAAGATCCGAAAGGAAATGAGGTAACATTTTAGTAGTTACAACAGAAAGCGACGTGCTAATGTAAGAGGCAGCCCTGAATGAACCAGCAGCATTTCCAGCACTTATATCTATGCAGACTGTCATGTTTCCCTTCGGCCACCAGAGGCCACTGTGACTGAACAGGAACCTGAGTTGTGCTGGCCAGAGGCTAAGAAAGAGTTAAGAAGTTTTTCCCGGGCTGTTCTAGAAGTTGCTGGGGCCTTACTGAGATAACAAGGAGAGATGGACTGCTGAGAGATTACAGTAAAAGACTGGAGCAGCAGGAGGCTATAATAGCTGAGTTTGCCCTGACAGCTGTGGAGCTGCACACAGAGGACTTTACCGTGTGTTCCAGAGGAGTGGGACCGTGTGTCAGAGACCAGTACAAGCCGGATCCTTCCTGCCAGAGCTGAAACTAGGTTAAGATCTGCATCTGCTGTGACGAGAGACAGAAAGACAGACAAGCAAGCGACTGGACCTGGAGCCAGACTGAATCTTATTGGCTCCAGGAGAATCTGCAGAACTGTGAGTGGCACCGGTGCTTTTCTGTGATAGATTATAGAGTCAGCGTCCCCTGGGTAGCAGGGCTAGATAGGTAATTGGTAGTAAGAGTAGCTTGTAAGCTGACTGCTTGCTGTTTAGCTCATTCTATGTATATGTAAAATTCCATTGCCATTGTTGTTGATTTATGTTCACCTGTTCATACCATTCCTGTCTTTGACCCATTGTGCCTCTGGTGCGGTGGTACTGTATTGTTATTCAGGTTTTCCGGCAGTTTCATTTTGCTCTATAATAAAGCCAGTTTTTGCTTCAGTCTCCTTGTCCGCTGTACTGTACTTGAATCCTGCCTTGCGGTCTCTCCCTCCTCTGACCGCTACACTAAGACAGTTGTCAAGGCAGAAATCACTTCAATCAAGAATCTGTCTCGCTTGCCAATCGATAGTAGGGCTATGTTTGGTTAACCATGGTAAACCTAACACCAGAGGAGCAGGCAAACACTCCAGCACAAAACATGAAATGGATTCAATATAAGAATCTCCCACCTTTAGGTGAATGTCCTGCACCATTTGAGACAGACACTTTTGAGATAGAGGGGCGTAATCAACCGCAAACACAGAAATATTTTTGTCTAATGCGCTTGTTGTCAAGCCATGCATACGGACAAACTGGCCATCCACTAAGTTGACCCCTGCCCCACTATCAATAAATACTTCCATTTCCACAGTTTTGAAATCTAGCACGACCTTGGCAGGCAGGAGAAATTAGGTACTACCGGTAAAAGACAAAAGTACATTCTCAACTTCCCCATCCACACTATCAAGAGTGAGAAGAGAACTAGACACATTAGGACTTTTTTTTTCCCTTTTCACCTTGATGTTTAACATAAGGACATACACTAACAAAATGTCCTCCTTGACCACAGAAAAAGCAAAGTCTTTTCTTAACCCTAAAGTTTTTATCACTGGTCCAGAGTGTCAGAAGAGACCACTTCCCTGTATGATAATACGCTAGTGATGAGCGGGAGGTGCCATATTCGATTTCACAATATTTCATGAATATTCGATTGAATATTCATATTATATTCATCGAAATCGAATATTCATAATTATTTCATTTATCGCGAATAATATGCGATTAAATTAATCGTACGATTTTTTTTTTTTTTTCTGTATAAGGCAACATTCCTATGACTATGGCTAGGCTAATATGTGTATTTTACGAATATTCTTAATATTGCTCTAACTTCGTCTTTTAGAATATTCGTAATATTCTAAAAGACGGAGTTAGAGCAATATTACGAATATTCTAAAAGACGAAGTTAGAGCAATATTAAGAATATTCGTAAAATACCCATATAGATTGTAATTTAGCTAATATACTGCTAAAGTAATTTTTTTAATAATGTACATATTTTCCAAAACTGAAGTTCAGAAGAGGCAAAAAAAATTCGAAAAAAAAAAAAAAGGATTATAGCACTATATTAGCTAAATTACAATCTATGTGTATTTTACGAATATTCTTAATATTGCTCTAACTTCGTCTTTTAGAATATTCGTAATATTGCTCTAACTCCGTCTTTTAGAATATTACGAATATTCTAAAAGACGAAGTTAGAGCAATATTAAGAATATTCTAAAAGACGAAGTTAGAGCAATAATATTCCACTTTGGCATACTGCTCCCCGACAAGCGTCCCAGTCACCATGGGAACGCCTGTGGGTTAGAATATACCATCGGATCTGAGGTTTTACGATCTCAGGGAAAACTCAAATCCGATGGTATTATCTAACCCACAGGCATTCCCATGGTGACGGGGACGCTTGTCGGGGTGTTTGTTGTATGCAGAAGTTGATTAAATAACGATTTTGTCATGCGCTCGGGCACACGTATTAACCATTACAATTTTTCTGTTGTAATATTCGTGAACTCGAATATTATAACCGAGATTATTGGTTTCGATTAGAATAGGACGAATATTCTAAAATTGAATATACAGCAATATATTCTTTATTTCGAATATTCCGGTCCATCTGAAAACGTGATATTACTGCTTTATCCACAGACACAGGTGAAAAATTGCTCAAACACCAAAAACTCGCTGATCAGCGGTACCAAGCTGATTAGTGGTGGGGTGGGCGAGTGTTTTACGGCTAAGAGTGCCGGCCACAGTCAGCGCATCAACAAAAAGAAAAAAAATGCGCTGCAGTGACCCTGGGGGGACGGGGGTCGCACAGGGTGCTGTGGACCCCTGACACCCTCAGATCCGGGTGCTGCACACAAAAAAAACCATTTTTTTTTTTCACTATCCCTGCCTAACCTAAAGCTCTCCCTAAATGTTTATATGCCAGATGGTACTTTATGGGGTCTAAGGGGCCACGGATGGCGCCGGATCGTGTGGGATGCAGAGGGACTGACACAGGGCTCCCCTCTCCTTGCTTACACAGAGGTCTGTGGGCGGGGAGAGTGGAGCTCCAGGACGTTATCTCCAGGTCAGTCCCTCCAGCCAATCACAGGTGATCCTCACCCTCATTCTCACCCTCCGTCACCTCCACCTCACAGGATCTACGGAGGGTGATTGGTGGTGTATATTACACCACCGATCACCCTCCTATTCCGGGTCATCGGGTCACCCGAATAACCCGGAAATGCTGCAAACCGCAGGTCTGAATTGACCTGTGGTTAGCAGCGATTGCCGATACGGGGGGTCACAGGACCCCCCTCGGCATTGTCACAGGGTGCCTTCTGAATTATTTCAGCAGGCACACCATATTGACTGACAGGGCTAGAAAGCAGGCTGACGTCACAGCACCACGGGGATCCGATGGACATCCTGCACTCGTCAGGATACCGCACGTGCAGCTTTCAGCGCTGACCGCAGCAGTGCAAGGGTTAATGAGCTGGCATCATTGTTTTCACCAATGCCGGTGCATACAGCAGGGGTCCAATTATCAGTGACTGCCGGACCCCTGCAGCTGATCGGGAGGGAGTAGCTCCTGTGGCCGCCCGATCAGAGCGCTGTACCTGTACGGCGCTGGGATTTGTGACCGTGTTTCCAGCGACATACATGTACAGTGCTGGTATCCTACGGGTTAATTGCATATTATTTATTATAGTATGTGTAATTAAAAAAAAAAAAAATGTCTTTCTGGGGACTTCAACCTGGAATATCTACATGCAAAGCCATTAATGTAACCTCCAAGCTATAACATTACCACATAGGTACATTACCACATGGTTTTTCTATACTTAGAAGCTATCACATAGTACTGCTATCTGTATGATCATACAGTCAGGTCCATAAATATTGGGACATCGACACAATTCTAACATTTTTGGCTCTATACACCTCCACAATGGATTTGAAATTAAATGAATAAAATGTGCTTTAACTGCAGACTGTCAGCTTTAATTTAAGAGTATTTACATCCAAATCCGGTGAACGGTGTAGGAATTATAACAGTTTGCATATTTGCCTCCCACTTGTTAAGGAACCAAAAGTAATTGGACAGAATAATAATCATAAATCAAACTTTCACTTTTTAATATTTGGTTGTAAATACTTTGTATTCAATTACAGCCTGAAGTCTGGAACGCATAGACATAACCAGACGCTGGGTTTCATCCCTGGTGATGCTCTGCCAGGCCTCTACTGCAACTGTCTTCAGTTCCTGCTTGTTCTTGGGGCATTTTCCCTTCAGTTTTGTCTTCAGCAAGTGAAATGCATGCTCAATCGGATTCAGGGCAGGTGATTGACTTGGGTCATTGTCCATCTGCACTGTGAAGCGCCGTCCAATGAGTTCTGAAGCATTTGGCTGAATATAAGCAGATAATATTGCCTGACACACTTCAGAATTCATCCTGCTGCTTTTGTCAGCAGTCACATCATCAATAAATACAATAGAACCAGTTCCATTGGCAGCCATACATGCCCACCCCATGACACTACCACTACCATGCTTCACTGATGAGGTGGTATGCTTAGGATCATGAGCAGTTCCTTTCCTTCTCCATACTCTTCTCTTCCCATCACTCTGGTACAAGTTGATCTTGGTCTCATCTGTCCATAGGATGTTGTTCCAGAACTGTGAAGGCTTTTTTAGATGTCGTTTGGGAAACTCTAATCTGGCCTTCCTGTTTTTGAGGCTCACCAATGGTTTACATCTTGTGTTGAACCCTCTGTATTCACTCTGGTGAAGTCTTATCTTGATTGTTGACTTTGACACACATACACCTACCTCTTGGAGAGTGTTCTTGATCTGGCCAACTGTTGTGAAGGGTGTTTTCTTCACCAGGAAAATAATTCTTCGGTCATCCACCACAGTTGTTTTATGTGGTCTTCCGGGTCTTTTGGTGTTGCTGAGCTCACCGGTGCGTTCCTTCTTTTTAAGAATGCTCCAAACAGTTGTTTTGGCCACGCCTAATGTTTTTGCTATCTCTCTGATGGTTTTTTTTTTTTTTTTTCAGCCTAATGATGGCTTGCTTCACTGATAGTGACAGCTCTTTGGATCTCATCTTGAGAGTTGACAGCAACAGATTCCAAATGCAAATTGCACACTTGAAATGAACTCTGGACCTTTTATCTGCTCATTCTAATTGGGATAATGAGGGAATAACACACACCTGGCCATGGGACAGCTGAGAAGACAATTGTCCCATTACTTTTGGTTCCTTAACAAGTGGGAGACACATATGCAAACTGTTGTAATTCCTACACCGTTCACCTGATTTGGATGTAAATACCCTAAATTAAAGCTGACAGTCTGCGGTTAAAGCACATCTTGTTTGTTTCATTTCAAATCCATTGTGGTGGTGTATAGAGCCAAAAATTTTACAATTGTGTCGATGTCCCAATATTTCAGCTTTCTGAGCAAATCCCAGTGTGGTGAAGCCATAGCACACAGTATGTATAATACACATATATACAGTAGATATGTATAAGCCAGGATACAGCTCTGTATACAGTGACTAATCAATTTTTTCAGGGGTCCCAGAAATACAGTGATTCTAGCTAATATGGAACTGCATACACTCTTTAGAGAGGTGAATCAATGTTTAAGCCATGTAAGATAGTGGAGGGAGAGCAGACTTAGGCCGAATGCACACGGCCGTGTTCCATGGCAGTGAACGGTCCGTGGTATCCCGGCCTGGATTCCTGCTGACAGCAGGAGCGCACGGCGTCATTGGTTGCTATGACACCGTGCGTTTCATGCCGCCGCTGCACTACAGTAATACACTCGTATAGATCATTACTCTAGTGCAGCGGTGGCATGAAGCGCACGGCGTCATAGCAACCAATGACGCCGTGCGCTTTTGCTTTCAGCCGGATGCCAGGACGAGTTACCACGGACCGGTCACGGCTGTGAAACACGGCCGTGTGCATTCGGCCTTACTGTAAGATAATTTGGTTTGCAGATCTGTGAAGAGGCAGTGAAATCTGGCAAGTCTCCTCATCAGCTACTCCAGAACACGCCCAAACTTCCTCCTGCTTGTATTTGCTGGGAGAGCTGGACCATGCCTAACAACAGTGGACTAGTGAGACCCCTAGTGGTCATATCTTTGCAGCTTATGTTTGGGTGGATGCCGACAAATAATTGCAATAAAGTGATTTACAGATCTGATAATTAGACTCCTTCCTAAGAAATAAGAATACATTATTATATTGTACAGTGACTGTTTCAAGACAGCAAAAAAAAAAAAAAAAACTCAGTCACCTGGAAATAGATGAAGATACAGTAATGTAGTGCCCCCTTCACTATAGTGCTGCCCATGTACTCTTAATAAAATAAAAAAAAGACTACTTACATCACACACCACTTGAATTTGTCTCTGATCTAGAGCTCAATAAAATATAAAATATTAATTTTATTAAAAGCCTGAAAGGGGCTTTGAACCCATGAACACTATATGCAAAGCAAGTTTCTTACCACTGAGCTATAGCTTTAGACACCAAAGGTGGTGATTTTTTTGATCTATGAGATGTATTATACCAAAAAACACAGTAAACCTAAAATCCTTTGTGACCCTGACAAGTGAAGGAAGTCAGATATCAGCGTCACACATTATTTAAATTTGCCTCTTATCTAGGGCTTAATAAAATGTAAAACCTTTTTTTAGAGGCTGAAAGGGGTTTTGAAAACAGAAAGCCTGGACATGGGGCAATGGCATCTCCACTGAGCTACCAGCTTGCCTTGAATGAGCTTGGGATTTTTGTTCATCTATGTGATATAGCATACAAAACCACAGTAAACCTAAAATGCTTTGTGACCCTGACAAGTGAAGGAAGTCAGATATCAGCGTCACACATCATTTAAATTTGCCTCTTATCTAGGGCTTAATAAAATGTAAAAAATATTTAGAGGCTTAAAGGGACACTGACAGGCCAAATCAGCATATATAGTTATATATATATGACATTACAGGTCTTATACAGTCTATTAAAAGCATCTAAGTATCCCCCCTGTCCACCTTCTAAATACCAAAATATAAAGTTTTATAACCTGCCTGTCTCGTCACCATTCTGCCCATTCTGCCGTTCTGAAGCCCCGCCCAGCTCATCAATATTCACTTCGCTGGGCGGCGGCTACAACTCTCCCCAGTCACGATCCTGCGCATGGGCAGATTTGACATGAACGATGCCAGGAGGATTAAATTGCCCATGCGCAGGATCGTGACTGGGGAGAGTTGTAGGGGGGCTTCAGAACGGCAGTTGGGAGCGACTGGCTGGGCGCATTTTAAGATGAAACGCCGCCCCTTGGGCAGATTGGAGACGAGACAAGCAGGTTATAAAACTTTATATTTCGGTATTTAGAAGGTGGACAGGGGGGATACTTAGATGCTTTTAATAGACTGTATAAGACCTGTAATGTCATATATATAACTATATATGCTGATTTGGCCTGTCAGTGTCCCTTTAAAGGGGTTTTGAACACAGAAACACAGGGTATGAGGCAATTGCTTTACCAATGATCTATCAGCTATGCGCTCGTATAACACTGTAATGTGTTAGCTTACAGCATTTTAGGCACAGAGCTATAAGCTCAGCAATAGACGTACTTTGGTTGTGTGATTTAGCATACAAATCCATAGTATATCTATAACTCATTCTCACTTTGACCCTGACCTATGAAGAGCATAAGTCAGAGTCAGATATGAGAGTCAGGTGTCAGAGTCAGGTGTCAGGGGTCAGGTGTCAGAGTCAGGTGTCAGAGTCAGGTGTCAGGGTCAGGTGTCACATTGGCATTATTTTGATACTTGACTATGATATCTGACCATGTCCTAAAATGAACACTGTATAAACGGATCAGCTCAGTCAGGTGAATCGACTCCTTCGGTTCACTGAAAGGAATCGATTCAAAAGAACGATTTGTTCATGAACCGGACATCACTAATGTCTGGGGACAAGCTGAACCTCAGCAGCCATTTTTGTGAGTTATCGAAACTCCATACTTACATAGTTCCATGTACCAGCCCATAGAAGGGAAAAGATTACAGTATCTCCAGGCTACCCAGAGAGGGAATGAGGATATTGACAAAGGAAGGTAACTTTTATTTTTTAGACTCCAGACTTTTCTTCAGGTGGAGAGATTCAAAGCTACAAGCTACCCACCATAATTAAAGACACAAGGGCCATTTGTCTGAGTATAGTATTCCTAGAAGAGGATACAGAAGTACAGCATTTTACTGGACAGCAGAGATAGTTTATCCCTCCTACCTGGAGAAATAAGAGAGAGAAAGACTGATTGTCATAGAGGAAGATTCCTTATGTAACTTCTGGGAACTAATGTGAATCACTGTAAAAGCTGCGTTATGTAAATGACTGCATACCTTGATGATTTGTGGAACAGCTTCAGTAAAGTATTGGGAGTTTGTTAAAAGCTCTAGTCTCCCTTATTCTATATCATCATTTCAACTACTACCACCAACATTTGCACCTAATGGTGCTGGCGTCACGAACCAGGGGCCCAGCCGCAAAAGCACCTTACACCAATTACCATCAAGGGCACCTCAACCAACATCTGGCTGGTGTTTCCTGCAACCGAGAGTGCCCCGGAGGATTTGGTTCGTTCTTCCCATCAACTGCACTGCCGGCCCCAAGGGACAACTAAACCATGAGAACTACTGTCCTCTGCACCTTATCACTAGTACGCTCATGCGCGCATCCTCCATAGGGAGCCCCGGCATGCTGCATTCCCTCCAGTGTAGATTAAGAAAAAGGACCAATTAGATTAAGAGCTGACACATAGGTGTGTACTGGGCTAGAAGAGGCCCACACTTCCCATACAGTGCCCTTAATCCGCCCCTGGTGACACCAAACAGAGTACTGTACTCTATGTGCTGTCACAGGGTGCATCACTCCACCGAGAGGAAGGGGCATCGCCGCATCTGAACAGCTGATGTGCACCAGCAGCATTGAGCTAGAGGCAGAAAGGGACTGAATCCTGCTGGGGGCTGCTCTCAGTGAATACCTGCAGGTAGCAGCACTCCCTCCCTGCTACTGAATCATCTTCTCTGTTTCTCGCTCTACTGGGGAGGGACGCTGCTTTTACTAGTAGCCAGGCAGTGCCTGGCCTACTCTCTCTGTCTGCCGTTATGCCTGCCCCTACTGACATATCACATGACAATCTCACTGACCCACCAGTGCCGCCATTAACTGGCAGGACTTCAATAATGCAAAAGAGTCTTGGCCCCAGAAAACATGAAATTGTGGCCAGACATCCAAGTAACATGGGCTCTGTGGTTGGGACTGTATGTTGGAAGGGGCTGGGGATAGGGGAGTAATGTTAATTACATTGGACTGCATGTTGGAGGGAGGAGAATGATGTAATTTAAATGGGACTGCACAACTGGGGCATTGTTATTGCTGGGGGCTATTTAGGGGCCATTATTATTGTAGGGCTTTTTTTATGCAGTATATTTTGGGAGTATTGGGGAGCACAGCTGACACAGTATTGGGGGTAGCAGCAGGATGACAATGTTGGGGCACCTACAGGAGGAGGAGGATGAAAAAGTGAGGAAACTAAGATGTCTGTGTGCAAAACTCTGCAGAGATGCAGCTGAAAGAAGTTGTTAAAGTGGTCTGCTTCCAATCGAGAAGACGAGGAAGCAGAACATCTATATCAGAGAAGACGTCACTGGACGTAAGAGGCACCGTAAGTGGCTTTATTTAATATTATCCACGTATATCTTTAATAGTGTTGATCACGAATATTCGAATTGCGAATTTTTATCACGAATATAGGTACTTCGAAAATTTGCGAATATTTAGAATATAGTAACATATATTCGCAATTTTGAATATTCGAGTTTTTTTATTGCAAATTTTCTTAATGCAAATTTTCGTAATATGAATTTTTATCGCAAAATTTTTAATTGCCGAGTAAAAACATGATTCCTCCCTGCAAGAAGCAGGGAGGAATCATGACTTTTAATGGGAAAAATGATGAATATTCTAAAAAACTAATATATAGCACTATATCGAATATATTTGTTTTTCAAATATTCGTAATGTTCTAAAACAAGAATATATAGCAAAATAGCGAATATTTAAAAAAAACTAATATAGAGCAATTTAGCTAATATAGTGCTATAATCTTCTTTGTCTAATAGTTGTAATTTTTTTCTCATCTGAAGTTCAAAAACTATTGAATGAAAAGATTATAGCACTATATTAGCTAAATTGCTCTATATTCGTTTTTTTTATATTCTCTATATTGCTATATATTCTTGTTTTAGAATGTTACAAATATTCAAAAAAAATTATATATTTGTTTTTTAGAATATTCAGAATATTCTAAAACAAGAATATATAGCAATATAGAGAATATTCGAAAAAAAAAAAAAAAAATATAGAGAAATTCAGCTAATATAGTGCTATAATCTTCTTTGTCTAACAGTTGTAATTTTTTTCTCATCTGGAATTCAGATTGGAAAAAAATTTCAACAATTGAAAAAAAAGATTATAGCACCATATTAGCTAAATTGCTCTATATTAGTTTTTTTTTATATTCGCTATATTGCTTTATATTTTTGTTTTAGAATATTCCGAATATTCGAAAAAACAAATATATTTGTTTTTTAGAGTATTCGGAATATTCTAAAACAAGAATATATAGCAATATAGCGAATATTCAAAAAAAAACGAATATAGAGAAATTTAGCTAATATAGTGCTATAATCTTCTTTGTCCAATAGTTGTAATTTTTTTCTCATCTGAAGTTCAGATGAGAAAAAAATTACAACTATTAAAAGAAAAGGGGTTTATCCTTTACTATGGAACAACATCCCAATAAAGCTATTTTCTTGGACATTCATCTAAAATCTGAATCTAATATCATTACAACGAAGACTCATTTTAAAAAAGTAGATGCAAATAGCTACCTGGAATTTAAGAGCTGTCATTATGTTAAATGGAAAATAAACATACCATTTAGCCAAATGAAATGGATTAGAAGAAATTGCTCCAATAATCATGTTCTACGGGAACCACTCTCTATCCTTCAGACCCGTTTTAAAGAAAAAGGTTATCCTAGATCCTTAGTCAAGGATTCCATTACAAGATCTCTAAAATTGAACCAAATCGATGCCTTATTGCCCAAAAAAACAGAACCAATTTCAAACAAAGCACCACAGTTCAATCTTATCACCCAATACAATAACAAACATGTACAGATCAGAAAAATTATAACCAAACACTGGAATATCCTCCAAAAAGACCCCATCCTGAAAGATATTTTTTCTTCTGTTCCCACACTTATGTTTAGAAGGGCCCCCACTCTGAAAAATATTCTGGCCCCATCTTGCCCCAACATTGTGAAACATAAAAAAATAAACCACGAGGACATCAACAAAGGGGTTTTCAAATGCGGTATCAAAAGATTTAAATGTTGTCAGATGATAGCACATGGGACGAAAGAAATAAAAATTCCCAGCTCTGATGAGAACTATACTCTAAGACATAATATGAACTGTGAGACGAGATTCGTCATTTACCTATTAGAATGCCCGTGCAAGCTTTATTATGTAGGAAGAACAACACAGACCTTGAGGGAACGAATGAATGAGCATCGCTCGAACATAAAAAGACAAATCCTCACACATAGTGTTCCCAAACACTTACATGAATTTCATAATAACGACACAGCACTTCTAAAAGTTACGCCTCTTGAATGGGCCCCTCAGTCTTATCAATACCTGTCACGTAAAGAAATGTACTGGATTTATCGTCTGAACACTCTGTCTCCCTTTGGTTTGAATGAAACTCTTCAGTACACCAATTATTGACCAATCCATCAGAATAACCACTTATCCTTTATATTCAGAATATTAAATCCCTTATATATGCTCCTTTTACACTTTTTTTTACATCACTCAGTTGCTGATATATCTTATATTTTATAGAAAGGGTTTTTATTATTCTTCCTTTTTTTTAAATATATATATATATATTTTTTAATATATATATTTTTAATTCCTTGATGATGTTTTTATCTTCATTTTACCTTTGGTCTCTAACTTATATTATATATATATATATATATATATATATATATATATGTACACATTCCTTTAGAGCATATATACACTTAAATCACTCTAGAATTTACATTTAGGATGATATATATTTTACATCTGGATTCTATATGTTATATATTGTAGAAGAAGATAGATTATATGCATTTATTTATTTATCTATTCATTTATCCAATGAATTTTTTCTTACACGATCTGACAAGATTTTTTGATATGTGCTATACTAACTATGAATTCAATGTACATGTATGCCTAATATTGCAGATGTTTATGGATTTATATGTATGTATGCACATCATCATGGTTATGGGTATGCATATATATATATATGTCTATTTTTTCTCTATATATATCCATTCTTCCTATCAATATTGGTGGGATATAAATATTTTTCCCTCCCATCAATACAATTTCAATGTTTATCAACTGAGGATCTTGATACATCTATTGGTTTGGCATTTCCATTTGAACCTTCTCTACAACCCATTGATTTCATTTTTTAACATTTAGTTCTATCTTTGTTCTCCTTATTCATTGTTTATCTATGATACACATTTGCCCGAAGATCCATTTTAGTTCCGTAGTCTAATGTCAGCGTGATGTTGCCGGTGGAACGCACTCGTCATCATGCGTTCCAAGTCTCCTTTCCAGCGTTGACATGGAGCAGGACGCAGGAGGACGAGCTCGTTCAGCCGGGTGCGCTCCACGTCAGCATCTTTCTTGGCGCATGCTCACCTGCTTAGCGTGCATTCCAGAAAAGCGTTCCACGGACCGGAAGAGGTTCTGTGACACGCTCCAATACATAAGCCTGTTCTCTTGTAGTGTTTAAAGAATAGATTCTGTATTATACAATCGGATAGATTTGTTTTATACTATGTGTTCTCTTTTAAGGAAAAATGTAAGTTATAGATGACTTCTATGCCGATATGTGTATGACCCGGAAGTGACATCATCTGAACCCCACATGTTGTTAGCCCTTACATGTTGTGTATAAAATGCCCGTTTGTCATATGTAGTATCATTCTGTTCCTGATGAAGGGGACTTACTCTGTGCCCCAAAATGCTTTGAGCTCCATTTTCCTGTTGTTTGGAAATAAAGGATTTTTTGCAAGACTCTGGTACTGCTGCCTCATCGTAAGATTCTTAGAGCGATCCAGGATTGGGAGGACTTTTTGTTGGGTGTCTTGAGCTTTATCCCTCAAAATTTCCTCCCAGTGAAGTGAGTCGAGAATACTAATACTTATTTTATATGGTACCATAATTGGTTTTACCGTCATTGGTTTTACTGCTATTGATTTTATTTTACCTATTGAGGATTTTAAATGTTCAGGTATTTTTCATTCATATCTATATTCTTTTAAATGCACTTACTATTATCCACTGGCTAAAGATCTGTTTTATTACTAGATAGATCTGGTATTAGCACTATTTATCCTATAGGGGCTGACTTTATGTGTTCTCTAGATACCTTTACCGGTATTCTCTTCTATCTTGGCGCCTCACACTGTGGTTCTCCCTTTTTTTCGTCTTTATTTTATGTATGTGTTGAACCAGTTCACACTACTGACCACATTCGGCAGCCTCTCGATTATTGCACTTGACCCTCTTTCTACCCACTATTCATCTACTCCTCCTCTGGTGCTCTGCAAATTAATTATATAGACTTCTTGGATTTCGTTCCAAGTAAGTCTTGTGATTAACCCTCTACATCTTTTTCTTTCGTACCTGTCTCATCTGTCTGCAGACATCCCAGGAATTCTGATGAGGGCAGCCATTGAAGGGGGGGGGGCACAGGACAGTGTTATTGCTTTCATGTTTATCCTTACTGTCTGCAGACTCTCTCTCTTCCCTCTCATCTCGCCTCATGGAAGAAACGGCCCTGCAAAAGCGAGTGCAGGCACAGGCGCTCAGGCTGCGTTGTCATGAGAGTGGGAAATGCTCCCCAGCATGGTGCCTGCACGTTAGAGCCTAAGTAAAAGCCTAATAGCTATAATATGTGGAAAACAACTGTATATGGACAAATTGTGTAGACTGTTGAGAGATGGAGAAGACAAAGGAAAGAATAGAAAGGGGAGGAGAAGAGACAGAGAATGAAGAAAAGCCGAAAGGCTAAGGGAATGGAAAAAGGAGGAAAAGATGATGTAGGACAGATAAATTAAATGTACAGGTAAGAAGAAAAAACAAGAGAATCGGGGAAAAGCAAAGGAAAAAATTGGTAAAAATTACTAGATGTGGCGGAGAAGCAATGTAAATAAAGACATTATATGTCAATGAGAGGGGAGGTGCACAATATGATAAAATTATTGTAAACAATTATATGAAAATATATAGAAATGAAAAATAATAAAATCCTAACTAGAGATGAGCAAAGTTTTGAGAAATTTGATTCGGCAACTTTGCTGAAGTAGCTAGGAAATTTGATTCTTTACTAATTAATTCTTCATGAATCGCTAGAAATCAGGTATACCTAGGCCACTGTGCCTTAGTGTATGGCCACACAGAGTGGCCGTGCTGCAGGCTGGTTGCGTCCTTGCTGCAGTGATGAACCACACTGCTAATTAGCCCACATCTGCCTATTATTTAATCATGAAGACTGCACTGTATAGTCCTTCTTCATTGTTAATGGCCGAGCAGCACCTTTAAACAGGGGCTGTTGCTGGTATGGGGTTTGGCTGGTTAGGTGGGCGGACAATATGCATATTATTGCTGTTCTTGCCTGCAATCTCCTGTAGGTTATTTGACAGTAAACACAGAATATTAACACCTTAAGGACCCTGCTATTTTTTAATTTTAAGGACTAAGCCGTTTTTTGCAAATCTGACATGTGTCACTTTATGTGGTAATAACTTCAGAATGCTTTTACTTATCCAAGCCATATAATTCACCCTTATTTATAAAAAATTCCCAAATTTACCCCAAAATTTTGAAAAATGTACTATTTTTTAAATTTGAATATATCTGTTTTTAAGGCAGATAGTAATACATCATAAAATAGTTATTATTTTACATTTCCCATACAGGTGAAACTTGAAAAATTAGAATATTGTGAAATGGTTCAATATTCTAGGCTCAAAGTGTCACACTCAAGTCAGCTAATTAATCCATACCCCCTGAGCAAAGGGTACCTGAGATTGTGACTTTGGGGTTTTCATAAGCTGTAAACCATAATCATTCAAATTATAACAAATAAAGGCTTGAAATATCTCGCTTTACATGTAATGAGTCGATCTCATATGTTAGTTTAACCTTTTAAGTTGCATTACTGAAATAAATGAACTTTGCACGATATTCTAATTTTTAGAATTTCACCTGTATGTCCACTTTCATGTTTGCATCATTTTGTAAATGTAATTTTATTTTTTACGATCTTATAAGGCTTAGAATTTTAGAAGCAAATTTTTTAATTTTAAAGAAAATTTTCAAAACCCACTTTTTTAAGGACCACTTCAGTTATGAATTCACTTCCAAGTGATAACTCACATCCAAGTTATTCAAAACTGATTTTACAAACTTTGTTAACCCTTTAGGTGTTTCACAAGAATTAAAGGAAAAAGGAGATGAAATTTAGAAATGTAACTTTTTTGGCAGATTTTCCATTTTAATAAATTTTTTACTGTAACACATCAAGGGTTAACAGCCAAATAAAACTCAATATTAATCACGCCGATTCTGCAGTTTACAGAAACACCCCACAAGTGGTCGTAAACTGCTGTTCGGGCACAAAGCAGGGCAGAGAAGGAAAGGAGCGCCATATGGATTTTAGAGAGCAGATTTCACTGGGATAATTTTAAGTTGCCATATAACATTTAACCACCTCAACTCCCCTAGCTTAAACACCCTTAATGACCAGACCACTTTTTACAATTCTGCACTACACTATTTTCACGGTTTATTGCTCGGTCATGCAACTTACCACCCAAATGAATTTTACCTCCTTTTCTTCTCACTAATAAAGCTTTCATTTGGTGGTATTTCATTGCTGCTGACATTTTTACTTTTTTTGTTATTAATCGAAATTTCTCTCACCCAGCATGGGTATATGCAAAAAGACACCCCAAAACACATTGCCCAACTTCTCCTGAGTACAGCGATACCACATGTGTGACACTTTTTTGCAGCCTAGGTGGGCAAAGGGGCCCACATTCCAAAGAGCACCTTTAGGATTTCACAGGGCATTTTTTACACATTTTGATTTCAAACTACTTCTCACGCATTAGTGCCCCTAAAATGCCAGGGCAGTATAACTACCCCACAAGTGACCCCATTTTGGAAAGAAGACACCCCAAGGTATTTCGTGATGGGCATAGTGAGTTTATGGAAGTTTTTATTTTTTGTCACAAGTTAGTGGAATATGAGACTTTGTAAGAAAAAAAAAATAAATCATCATTTTCTGCTAACTTGTGACAAAAAATAAAAAATTCTAGGAACTAGCCATGCTCCTCACGGAATACCTTGGGGTGTCTTCTTTTCAAAATGCGGTCAGTTGTGGGATAGTTATACTGCCCTGGCATTTTAGAGGCCCTAATGCGTGAGTAGTTTGAAATCAAAATGTGTAAAAAATGCCCTGTGAAATCCTAAAGGTGCTCTTTGGAATGTGGATCCGTGGATCCGCGGATCCGCAAAACACATACGGACGTCTGAATGGAGCCTTACAGGGGGGTGATCAATGACAGGGGGGTGATCAGTGACAGGGGGGTGATCAGGGAGTCTATATGGGGTGATCAGGGGTTAATAAGGGGTTAATAAGTGACAGGGGGGGGTGTAGTGTAGTGGTGTTTGGTGCTACTTTACAGAGCTGCCTGTGTCCTCTGGTGGTCGATCCAAGCAAAAGGGACCACCAGAGGACAAGGTAGCAGGTATATTAGACGCTGTTATCAACAGCGTCTAATATACCTTTAAGGGGTTAAAAGGGGTTAATATACATTTAAGGGGTTTAAGGCGTTCACAGGAAATCTCGCGTCTCGCGAGATGATGCGCCGACGCGTCGACCCGGAAAAACAGGGCCGCCGCAAAGACGCAATCCTGCGTATGGCGGTCCTGTAGTGGTTAAAGACCCCATGATGCACCCCTAGAGTAGAAACTCCAAAAAAAGACCCCATTTTGGAAATTATAGGATAAGGTGACACTTTTATTGGTACTATTTTGTGGTATATGTGACTTTTGATTGCTCTATATTACGCTTTTTGTGAGGCAAGGTAACCAAAAAATGGCACAGTTTTTATTTTTTGTTTTTTACGGTGTTCATCTGACAAGTTAGATCATGTGCTATTTTTATAGAGCAGGTTGTTATGGAAACGACAATACCACATATGTCTACTTTTATTTTTATTTTGCTTCAGTTTTACATAATAAAGCATTTTTTAAATAAATCATTTTTTTGTGTCTCCTTTTTCTAAAAGCCTTATTAGTTTTATTTTTCGCCGATTATCTTTTGTAGGGGCTCAATTTTTGCAGCATGAGGTGACCATTTAATTGGTACTATTTAGGGTAAATCATGTGATATTTTTATAGAGCAGGTTGTTATGGATGTGGCGTAATTTGTCTATTTTTTTATATTTATTTTGGTTTTACACAATAAAAGCATTTTTGAAAAAAAATCATGTTTCTATTTCTCCTTTTCCACATCATCTAATATCGATGAGAATATGTCATCAGGAACATCCAGCTCCTCCTCTCTCTGCATCTTGCTGACTTTTCTAGGACATGGAGACTTTGAAGGAAGAAGTAAAGCCAGCAAAAAATGTGGATCATCATCATTAAGACCTGGCCCCTTTAAGGGGTGTAGACTGGCATGCTGGCAGTGGAATAATAAAGGCTTCCCTCTTATTTTTATTGAATGACATATCTTAGTTTATGGTTGATGTAGGAATATGTAAATGTGGGAATAAATGAAACTGAAGCAGAATAAGTCTCCCTGCACTCTCCCTCTCCAATATTCTTCTATTAACACTGTCCCTAGCGCATGAGCACTTGCCACGTCTCTCTCTATGCTCTGCTTACAGGACAATGGTAGAGACCGTGCGAGATGAGGCTTTTATAGGGCTGTGACATCACAAGGGATTGCTATCTGCAGATTGGCTGGCTGTATGGCATTATGGGTGATCTTGTGTTCCCAGGCTTCTTACTTGCACTTTGTAACAGTGCAGCCGTCGCTTTAGAAAAATTGATTTGTTACCACGAAACGCAAGGAAATTTCAGATTTTTTGCGAATAAAATTTTTCCTAAACTACGGACCGAATTCCACTTCGAATGCTTTGCTCAACACTACATATAACCATATGGATATATGCCCACACGTACAGTCCCTTATATCTAATATATAAAGCTGAGTGTATGTGTGTGTATGTATATCCGCTAAAGGAATCCACACCGTCGCATTTACAATCACAAAATTTGGCACACAGGTACATCAGGTGTCCGGGAAGGTACCGTTCCTGAGATATTCACAAAAAATGCATTAGCCAATAGAAGCTCGCAGGCCATTAGTCCCCACATACACAGTTTTACTCCAGGTTTTCATAACAACCTAGCGATTTTTCTTCACTGCTGTAGGTGAGCTTTAAAGGAAATCTGTCACCAGGATAATCGCTATTGAAGTAAAGCCATTGCCTAATAGCACTTAGTACCTTATTTTAAGATCTGCCTTTGTTCCAGCAATAGATGTTTTTATCCAGTTTATTTGGTATGCAAATGAGCCAGTAAGGTGCCCAGAGGGGTGTCACTCTTGCACCAAGGAGCCCAGACACGCCCCCTGCCACAATTTGTCCACCCTCTAAAGACTAACTTAAAATCCCGTCCCCAGGTTCCGCTAAGCCATGCCTGATCTGGTTAGGCCACAAAGGTAAAAATTCATTTCTGTCAGCTGCAGGGGTGGGAGGGAGGGTGACTTTCTTCCTGTAGCTCAGACAGCACAGTGCTGCTGTCTTAGAGTGAGCTGTTCAAAAGGACACCCCCCCCCCCCCCCCCCGATCCGGTTAGGCCATGCTCCCTGACACTCCTCAGCTGACAGGGATTGAAAAAATGAAGTTAAAATATTAACTTCTAGGTCTCACTAAGCCACGCCCCGATTCAGTTAGTCCATGCCCCCTTCCAATCCTCAGCCAACAGTGATTGAAAAAATGAAGTTAAAAATCAACTTCTGTTAGCTGCAGGGGTGGGAGGGATGGTGACTTTCTTCCTATAGCTCACACTCAAACAGCACAGTGCTGCAGTCTGAGAGTGAGCTGTTCAAAAGGACATCCTTGTGTCCGGTCAGGCCCTGTGCCAGACGGAGGACAGGGAGTCTCAATGTCGGACTGTCTGGCCTAAAACTGGACCTCTGGCCACCCTAAGGGCAGGCTGCTGTGGAGGTTCCAGTTAAGGGGATGGTCCGCTATGGAGGTCAGTGTTAAGAGGGGCTGGTCAATGGGGTGGTGTGCTGTGAAGCTCACTGTTAAAGGGGAAGTTTGCTGTAAAGGTCAAAGTTAAGGGGGTGGGCTGCTGTGGAGGTCCAATTTTAAGGGATGGGGCACTGTGGGGGGGTCAGTGTTAAGGGGTGGGGGGCTGCGGAGGTCACTGTTAAGGGGGTGGGGTGCTGGAGATGTCACTGTTATAGTGGATACTTTTGATATCTTTTAACGACACACACAAACATTAAATTAAATACATTAAATATACCCGAGCGAAGCTGGGTCCTTCAGCTAGTATATATATATCGCGGGGCTCCAATCGGTTACCATGGCAGCTAGGACGCTACTGAAGCCCTGGCTGTCTTGGTAAGCTCCCTGCTGCTGTGTGTATTATGCACAGGGCAGCAGGGAGAGTGTAAGATCCTATTCACCCTAATAGAGCTCTATTAGGGTGAATAGGACAAGGGATTAAAGAATCCCAGGAAGCAGATTGTGAGGGGTGGTGCACAGAGAGCGGTCTGTGTAGAGAGGGGGATGTATGGAGAGCGGTCTGTGTAGAGGGAGGATGTATGGAGAGCGGTCTGTGTAGAGGGATGTATGGAGAACGGTCTGTATAGAGGAGGGGATGTATGGAGAACGGTCTGTGTAGAGGGGGGGATGTATGGAGAGCGATCTGTGTAGAGGGGGATGTACGGAGAGCGGTCTGTGTAGAGAGGGGGATGTATGGAGAGCGGTCTGTGTAGAGGGGGGATGTATGGAGAGCGGTCTGTGTAGAGGGGGATGTACGGAGAGCAGTCTGTGTAGAGGGATGTATGGAGAGCGGTCTTTATGGAGAGGGATGGACAGAGAGCGGTCTGTGTAGAGGGGGGGATGTATGGAGAGCGGTCTGTGTAGAGGGATGTATGGAGAACGGTCTGTATAGAGGAGGGGATGTATGGAGAACGGTCTGTGTAGAGGGGGGGATGTATGGAGAGCGATCTGTGTAGAGGGATGTATGGAGAACGGTCTGTATAGAGGAGGGGATGTATGGAGAACGGTCTGTGTAGAGGGGGGGATGTATGGAGAATGGTCTGTATAGAGGGTATTCATGGAAAGAGGTCTGTGTAGAGGGGGGATGTATGGAGAGCTCTCTGTATAGAGGAGGGGATGTATGGAGAGCGCTGATGCCTGCTGATGTGGTCACTGGTTGCAGTGGCACCTCTCTTAAGTGATTGGCCTTTTAAGGAGTGCAGTGGGGATAGTTTATTTTAACCCATTCTGTGTCACATATAGAAGAATATTGGTTTGAAACCCCCTTAAAAAAATTAACTCCTTAAAGGGTTTGTATTCACTAATTTCTGAGACTGTCAGGACCTTTGTTGGTGATCATACTTACCTGATCGCCAGTGCTGGGTCCTGGCTCGTTTGCTCCACAGCCCCCGTTGCTTGTCTTCATAAAAACTTCCTGTTTGAAGCCGTTACAGCCAATAACTCATCACTGCTTCCCTTGTATTATGTTAAATGGTCATGTGATGCAAGGGGAGCAGATCTCCACTGTGGCCAGTGATTGGCTGCAGCGGCATCAAGATAAAAATTTTCATGGAGAAACCCAAGACAAGCAGCGGAGGCTTGGAAGCGAATGAGCCAAGGCCCAGCACCTAGGGATCAAGGAACGCGAATCTGGCTAGTCTGAGAGTTCATAGAAATTAGTGCACAACCCTATAAGAGCCTCAAGATTGATGGGGTTAGAAGAACAAATCAAAAGGAGAGACAAATGGGCAACTACACAAGGTAAGAACCATCTTCTTTTTTTTTATTATTATACCATAATTATATGCATTTTAAATTTGGCGAATTAAAAATGTTATTTAGCTCCTAAATTTTTCAGGTTAGGAGCCAATGGCTCCTTGATATTTTTTTTAGTCTGGAGCACTGATATGTGGATTTAAACATCTCAGGGAAGTTTTTCCACCATGGACTCGATTACCATATTTATTATAGAAAAGATTAGAGATACATACGTTATTGTGGCTTCCTTTACGTAAGAAGCCAAATAGCCAATCATTGTAGAGCATTATTTAAACATACCTTAAATGTATCAGTGCCGTAGCTATGCAGATGTATTAAAAATCTATGGAATAACTCGACCTCTTCAACTGCCAATAAGCGTATGGCAGGTAACCACAATGAGTAATCATGGTCAACATCTTCCAAAAGTGGATACAACTGTGACCTAATAACTGAAAACTGATTTTGTGGAAGTTCTTCAAAGTTCAGTGTATATCATTGCGGCTGGCGTCTTCACAGGAAACAAATACAAGCAACTTCTTGGCTACAAACAAGAGAAAGTGCGGCTAGAGCAAGCTAAAAGGACAACTGAATATTTGAGATGTCAGAAGGTCCTGTCTGCTCTTAAAAAATAGAGACAATTTAAAATGATTTATAATTTAATGGTTCAATGAAACCGTACATTACTCTCCATCAGCCCCACAGATTTTAAATGAGCGGCAAGGCACATATGTGAGTGTCAGTCCATTCAAACTCCTCCAGAAGTGGGTCTCAGGACCCCATTCTAATGATACTTGTGGCGCCAGCAGACAAACACTATGGTACCATGAAGAATGATGATTATGATGTTATGCAAGTGGGTATGGACCCACTGCACCACTGACCGGCTATACTCTGGAGGGGCTTGACTAAGTAACTACCTGGTCTTCACTAGAGCCTCAGATGGTGATGATAGGCTTGGGCCGTTAGGGTAGTTACCAGGTGCCACTCCAGAGCATTCCCTAGTCAGTGGCAGCTGACCAGGGGGTCAGAGATACCGGTGCAAGCATCGAGTGGAAGGACGTAGTCAGGAAGTCCGAAGTCAGAGCAGGCAGAAATCAAGCAAAGTCCATAAACGAAGTCCAAGGTCAGAGGCAGGTGGCAAACAAGCAAAATCTGTTCAATCAAGAAGCAGGGTTCGGTACACAGAAAAGCAGAAACTAACAAAACACCTTCACACTAGGAACTAGACAAGCTAGTGACCAAGATTGCTCAGGCGCCTTTCTGTGGCAGAAAGCGCCTTCAAATACTTCCTGCAACCCATCCATAGGCTGGGGAGATAGAGGGCGTGTATGTGCTGCCTAACAAGGGAGGAGAGACACGCCCGTGCACTCCCTAACAACAGTTCAGGACCTGAGCAGTAAGTAAACTCCGACATGGAGCACAGATACAACAGTTAAGCTACCTGCTGCCTCGCTTGTCAGCATTTAGTTTTTATATAATAAAAATTATGTGGTAATTAATTTGTTTATATATCTTTAGTGGTTGTAGTTTTTTTTTATACAGAACTCTAAATCTTCTACATGGACTAGAGTTAAAAGATGAAATACCGATCACCTGCAGCCACCACTAGGGGTAGCTTATCAGCTTACTGGATACTGAATTAAATGTATAAGTAATATGCAGTAAGCTCCAAATTTCCCCCAAAAGACTCTGACACTTTTTGCAAAATTAATTTCTGTAGCATTTTGGTACTATTTAGACCAAAAAATTGTGTTTAAGGGTGAACATTCACTTTTGTATGACTATATTTGGTACTGAGCACATTTCTAGTATGTTTTCATCTATAGCAAAGAATAATATTTACTTTACATACCCTATCATTTATGTATGCCTTTGTCTTTCAGTTCTGTCTTCATTTTGTTTAGATAGCTGTAGCTGACCCTCGTAATGTACAGGTCACTGGCTGCTGGCAGCTGTTGTTCTATTTGTATTTGTATTATTCACAGGTTTAAAATATATTCCATATTTCTGTCATTTGTCTTTTTCATGTACTCACAAGAAGGAAGACACTGACATTAATAAACACCCCCTCACTGGGGTCAAAAGCTCATATTGCACTTGTGACTCTTATCATGTATAGTATTACAACATCGACTATCATGAAGTAACTTACAGCTTCTGTATAAAGCACATTAGGTTATCTGATAAGGGTAAAGATTATCCAAAGCCATTATACCAGCCCCGAATTTATGTCACCAAAAGGTCTGTTTAAAGGGAACCTGTCACACTGAAAGTGGTGTTAGTAGTGTTGATCGAGCATGCTCGATGCTCGGCACATGGCGGTATTTGGCTGAATACCGCATGTGCTCAAGCGCAATGATCGCAGCCAATAAACGTGCAGGTAAGTGCTACCCTCACAGTAATGAAAGGGGCTGTGCCAGTAATTGGCATTTGCCCCTCATGGTGTCATTGAGACATATGTTATGTCCTGTTGGTGGCCATGTCTCTCTCCCCCTTTTACCCCCCTTCTTTCTCTCCTTTTCCCGCCATTTATTTCTTCTCAGGTAAACCTGTTGTTAGCCGGCAGCTGAATTAAAGGTGATTGGCAGAAAAGGGTTGCTGACCAGTTGCTGGGCAAAGGGCTATTTTTAGCTGGACAATGGATTGGTCAAGGGCAATTTTCGTCGGGAAGAAGGAGTATTTATAGAAGACGCTCTGTCAGCGGCTGAAGAGAGAAGAAAGAAGAGCGTGTGACACTAGCGGCAGTGACGGCGGCAGTTTCGGCAGCGGACGAAGTGGCGGTGTAGAAGCGGCGGTTCAAAGGAATATCGGCGCGGAAGTCAGCGGAGGTCGGAGAGAAACAGCGCATGCGCTGCTGGCGCGAACCAGGAAGTAGTGCGGCTGCTGGAAATACGTCATCAGGAAGCAACGTCCCGTGCAGCAATTAGGCAGAAGAGGCCCAGGATCGTATATTCTCCATCAAGGGAGCAAAGTAGAGGCGGGCGCCAGCGGTCCCTCCCCAGTCAGGCGATCTCGCAGCCTGAGGTTGTGGAGATAGCTAGGCTGCCAGCTGAAGATTCGTCAGGACAATAGATGGGTGAGAACTCTGGTGGGCCGACATTGCTGCCTACTAAAAATGTGTTTAATTCTAATGATGGTGTTTCATTTTTACAGGGATTAGCCAAGGTCTTTTCTGACTTGGCTAGTGGAGCAGCAGATGGTATTGGTTCGGCTTTGCCCTCGCTGGCGGTGGTATGGACCGACCAGCCCTCAGCTATGACAGTTGTTGCACCTGCTGGGGGCGGGCCGGTTTTGGCCGGTGCGGCGGGGGTGGCTGAAACTTGTTTTAAAGAGGTATTAGCTTGCGAGATGTCACCGTTAGGGTTTCATCGGTCTAATTCAGTTAGGGAAAAAATTGGGCGTATGGAGTATATTGACATTTTGTCATTGCTCCCGTCGTCAAAAGAAGTTTTTAAATCAGATAAGAAAATTGAGGATAAGACAGAGGAAGACAGAAAGAGGAGTGCCCCTAGATCTTTCAACAATAGGCTTCAAGCCTTTTGCATTTATGCATCAATATTAGGAGTTAAGCATCCGCAATATTGTTCAGGTTTGTTTCAACATATTGATACCATATTGGAAGCATACCGCAATTTCGGTGGTATGTCATGGTTTCAGTATGATGAGACATTTAGGCAGAAGTTAGCAGTCCATCCGTCTTTAAAATGGGGTGTTAAAGACGTGGGTCTGTGGTTAAGTTTAATGCTTCCGCAGAAATCGAGTGGAGGGTTTAGGCAGTATGTGAATCCGTCTCAGAATGTGATAAAGAAAGGACTATGTTTTGCATTCAATGAGTCAGCATGCAAGTGGTTAAATTTGTGTAAATATAAGCACGAGTGTTCGGTCTGTTTGGGTCCTCATCCTATGTTTCGTTGTTTCAAAGAATGTCAGGGCCCCAGCAGGCTGTTATCACTCGTGAATTTCAAAAAAGCAATGACACCAGTGAATTTGGAAAACATGGTCCCATGGCTCGACATCTACCCAAATCAGGAGAAGGCGGAGTTAATTCGTAAGGGTTTTGAGAACGGTTTCTTTGTTCCTAAATTTAAAGGTACAGGGTGTATGTGGATAGAGAATCTAAGCTCAGTTAATGTGAATATGGAGATAGTTCGGTCAAAGATAGAGAAAGAAGTGGTGGCTGGTAGAGTTGCTGGACGGTTTGTACATCCGCCATTTAAAGATTTTCGGATATCTCCGTTGGGTTTGATTCCTAAAAAAACAACTAATGAATTCCGTTTAATTCATCTTTTGTCATTTCCAGAGAAACATTCCTTGAATAATGAGTTAAATAGGGAATTATGCTCAGTTTCTTATAGTTCATTTGATGAAGCTGTATGTTTGTGGAACGAATTTGGAAAAAATTGTTTAGTGGCAAAAGCTGATATTATGTCGGCGTCTAGATTGTTACCGGTCTGTCCAGAAGGTTTCAATTCTTTGGGTTTTCGGTTTGAAGGGTTTTATTATTTTGATAAATGTTTACCGATGGGCTTTTCGTTATCTTGTTCGTATTTTGAGTCATTTTCGTCATTTGTTCATTGGGTTACTATGTTTTCAGTTAATAATGGTGGTTTGTTACATTATTTAGATGATTTTTTGTTTATAGGTACTGCTAAGTCGGATGGTTGTTTGTCATTGTTAAATCGTTTTATGGAAGTTTGTAGGTGTTTTGGCATCCCCTTAGCGGAAGTGAAAACGGTTTTACCATGTATGGTAATAGAATTTTTAGGAATAACTATCGATACGGTAGCAATGGAGTAATATCGATACGGTAGCAATGGATGTTAGCAGTTAAGAAAACTACTCTGCGGGAATTGCAGAGTTTATTAGGACTGTTTGTATTTGCTTCTAAAGTAATTCCTATTAGTAGAGTATTTTCTAGGAGGCTATATATGGCAAGTAGAGGTGTTAAGTCTCCGTTTGCTCATATCAGGTTGAATAAAGCATTGAAGGATGACTTAAGGATCTGGGAGGAATTTTTTATTCATTTTAATGGGGCTAGTATTTGGCAAAAGGATTTCATTGAAGCAGAGGCATTAGGCCTTGTAACAGATGCATCAGGTTCATGGGGATACGGAGCATTTTTTAGTGGACAGTGGTCAGCAGAACCATGGCATGAGTCTTGGAAGAGCAGGGAGGTTATAAAAATTTTTGTGTTATTGGAATTATTTCCGTTAGTGGTGTCTTTGGTAATATGGGGTCATGTGTTAGCAAATAGGAGAGTTTTAGTATATACAGATAATAAAGGGGTATTATTTGCGGTTAATTGTCTGTCATCAAATAATGAGCAAGTAGTGAAGTTACTCCATTTTATAGTGCGGTGCTGTTTGAATAAGGATATATGGTTGAAAGCCAAATATATTCCTGGTAAGACGAATGTAATAGCGGATGCCCTTTCTCGCGCACAGTGGGAGAAATTTTACGCCTTGGTTCCGAATGCAGAGAAGGAAGGGATTCCGTGTCCGGTTTACCTGTGGAGTCTAATATGGCATTGATGTTTATGCAGATACAAAACTCGCTGGCGCCTAATACGTGGAGTGGGTATGAGCAGTCTTGGAAGAAATGGTCAGTATTTTGCAAAAATAATAATATAAATGTGTTTGAAGGTAATGTAGGCTTATTTTTAGAGTTCATTGGCAGCTTAGTTCGGTTAGGTCTAGGATGTTCAGAGGTAAAGAAAACTGTGGCGGGAGTGTCTTTCTTTTTTAAATTAGCAGGTTTGGAGCCTATGAACAGCTCGTTTGCAGTTAAACAAGGTTTGAAGGGTTTAGCAAGACAGTATTATTTCGGATTCTCGTAGACTTGTCACAGTGGAGTTATTAGTAAAGTTGGTATCAGTGTTAGAACATTGTTGTTTTTCTTTGTATGAGTTTAAATTGTTTAGAGCTGAGTTTGTGATAGCGTTTTTTGGTGCTTTGAGAATCAGTAAGTTGGTTGCTAAAAATGTTCGCACCTGTTCTGCATTGTTATGTTCGGATGTTCAGTTATTGTCAGACTGTGTAATAGTTTCTATAAGAAAGTCGAAAACTGATCAGTTAGGGAAAGGTATGGTGGTTTATTTAAATCAGTTTGTTGGCTCCCCAATTTGTCCAGTGTTCGCAGTTAGAGAATTTTGGAGAGATGAGGCCTGGTGGACCTAATTCCTTTTTAATAAACTGTAATGGTGGGGCGCTTTCTAAGTTTCAGTTTAATGCAGTTTTTAGAAAATGTTTATCATTAGTAGGGCTAGAAGGGGAGCATTATTCATCTCATTCCTTTCGGATTGGCGCGGCAACTGAAGCGTCTTGGATGGGTTTGGATAATGCTGTAATTAAAAGAAATGGAAGATGGGATTCTGACAGATATAAGTCATATATCAGGCCTAATTTAATTTTACTGTAATTTAATTTTCTTTCAGGTTCCGAACAGATCAATGTTTGGATTTTCGGGCATTCCTTTGTTTTTTGGGCAGAGAAGAGGGCTTCAAATCGTAACTATGGTCAGCAATTGTTTTTTGATATCCCATCAGTTTATATTTATTGGTTAGGATTTAGAAGGTTGAAGTGGAACCAGGTAATTCCGATTATTAAAGGCGAGTTGCATGCTCGGCCTCCTCCTCAGGTTATTATTTACCACGCAGGAGGTAATGATTTAGGGAAAAAGAAGACATTAGAGTTATTAGCTGATATGAAGAGGGACCTGTCTTATAGTAAGCAATTGTTGCCAGAAGTGTTACTGTTTTTTTCGGAAATTATTCAGCGTTTTGTGTGGAACAATCCTCAGCTGCGTTTTTTTGAGAAAATTCGGAAAAGAATAAACAGGGGCTTGGATTTTTTTTTTACCGTCATTAAAAGGTTGGTCATTTAGACATTTTGAATTAGATGGGTCAATAATGGGGCTTTATCGTGAGGATTTGGTCCATTCATCAGACATTGGTCTAGATATTTTCAATTTGGGATTGCATTCAATTATTGAGAAAGCCGCGGATTTATTGGGGGGGGCCAAGAACGGCTAATGCCGTGCTTGGCGGGTGAGGGTTAGTCGCTCAGCCTTACTGGGTGGACTCTTGATGAGTAGTGCACTAATGGACTTGAGTTAATATTGGTGGGAATTTGAATGGTTTAATAATTTATTGAATTTTATTATTTATGGTTACCCCCCCCCCCCAGTTTAATAAAGACTGCAGCCATTTTTATCCACAACGGTATAGTCTTTTGTATTTATTATAATGGTAAGGTTAAATTGTCAAGTATGGCACCATGAAAGGGGCTGTGACAGTAATTGGCATTTGCCTATCATGGTGTCATTGAGACATATGTTATGTCCTGTTGGTGGCCATGTCTCTCTCCCCCTTCCACCCCCCTTCTTTCTCTCCTTTTCCCGCCATTTATTTCTCCTCAGGTAAACCTGTTGTTAGCCGGCAGCTGAATTAAAGGTGATTGGCAGAAAAGGGTTGCTGACCAGTTGCTGGGCAAAGGGCTATTTTTAGCTGGACAATGGATTGGTCAAGGGCAATTTTCGGCGGGAAGAAGAAGTATTTATAGAAGACACTCACCATTGAAAGCTCTGTCAGCGGCTGAAGAGAGAAGAAAGAAGATCGTGTCCCGCCCGCCCTCCCAAGGGTTTAGTCGCGGTCTTTTGAAAAGGGGAGTGGTGGGGGGGGTTAGTCGCTCAGCCTTTCTGGGTGGACTCTTGATGAGTAGTGCACTAATGGACTTGAGTTAATATTGGTGGGAATTTGAATGGTTAAATAATTTATGGAATTTTATTATTTATGGTTACCCACCCCCCCTCCCAGTTTATTAAAGACCGCGGCCATTTTTATCCACAATGGTAGTCTTTTGTATTTATTATAATGGTAATGTAAAATTGTCGAATATGGCACCATGCCGTAGCCATGTTGGTTACTGGCATTACAGTGATTGGCTGGCCGGAACGCGTCATCGGGTGCTATATAGCACCCGATGACGCGTGTTCGGCTCAATCTTAGTCAGGGAGAGCTGTGCTGAGGAAGGGACAGACAGTGTAGGGACTGATATACGAATATTTTTAGTAGAAAATCTTTTCAGAGACCCAAAAGTACTTTTAAGGACTATTGTTGTGTATAGCAGCAGCAATATATTTTTTTAGCGCAACCTGCGCTAAATTGCTAAAACTTAACAGACCCAAAAGTCTTTTTAAGGACTGTTGTATGTGGCAGCAATATCTATTTTTAGCGCATCCTGTGCTAAATAGCGTGCAATAGTTAGGCCGCTGCAGACAGCGACATTAGCTGTACCACATCTCCAGTGTAAAGTGTGCGGATCCAAAAAATATCTGTGACATCCAGTGTCCTTTTTCCGTAAACGGTATTCGCTGTGGACAGTGACATTAGTGTTATGGATGTTATGTTGGTGCACCACTTCCTGTTTCCTGTTTTCCATTTGTGACAGTTGCTTCTGTCTTTTTATGTTATGTTACCAACATGGCTCCTGTGCAGTAATCCCAGTAAAGTAAAAGTAAGTTTATTTACATCACATGAAACATGGTGTCAGAAGTATCTGGATCTGCGCTGCTTCTGCATATTTGCCGCTGAGAGCCTGCCAGCCTTGCAGTGTGATCGTGTCTCCTGTCCGTGGATTTGAACATTTGACGCAAGCAATAGCAGCATCATGGCGGCTAACAGCATTCCGCTGCCTGAGCCGATGAGGGTAAGCGGCAACGTTTGTGATAACTGGGACATCTTCAAAACTGAGTTTGATGACTACTGCCTCGCCACAGGGTTAAAGGAGAAGCCTGCATCAGTGCAGGCAGCCACCCTGAGGAGGGTGATGGGCAGTGAATGCCTCCATGTTTACAAGCATAATCTAAACCTTACAGAGGAGCAAAAGAATGACACCAAAGCCATCCTGGATGCATTAGAAACTTTTTTCAGGCCTTCTAAAAATTTTATATATGAAAGATATACAGTACAGACCAAAAGTTTGGACACACCTTCTCATTCAAAGAGTTTTCTTTATTTTCATGACTATGAAGGCATCAAAACTATGAATTAACACATGTGGAATTATATACATAACAAACAAGTGTGAAACAACTGAAAATTTGTCATATTCTAGGTTCTTCAAAGTAGCCACCTTTTGCTTTGATTACTGCTTTGCACACTCTTGGCATTCTCTTGATGAGCTTCAAGAGGTAGTCACCTGAAATGGTCTTCCAACAGTCTTGAAGGAGTTCCCAGAGATGCTTAGCACTTGTTGGCCCTTTTGCCTTCACTCTGCGGTCCAGCTCACCCCAAACCATCTCGATTGGGTTCAGGTCCGGTGACTGTGGAGGCCAGCTCATCTGGCGCAGCACCCCATCACTCTCCTTCATGGTCAAATAGCCCTTACTTTCAAAGTTTTCCCAATTTTTCGGCTGACTGACTGACCTTCATTTCTTAAAGTAATGATGGCCACTCGTTTTTCTTTACTTAGCTGCTTTTTTCTTGCCATAATACAAATTCTAACAGTCTATTCAGTAGGACTATCAGCTGTGTATCCACCTGACTTCTCTTCAACGCAACTGATGGTCCCAACCCCATTTATAAGGCAATAAATCACACTTATTAAATCTGACAGGGCACACCTGTGAAGTGAAAACCATTTCAGGGGACTACCTTATGAAGCTCATCAAGAGAATGCCAAGAGTGTGCAAAGCAGTAATAAAAGCAAAAGGTGGCTACTTTGAAGAACCTAGAATATGACATATTTTCAGTTGTTTCACACTTGTTTGTTATGTATATAATTCCACATGTGTTAATTCATAGTTTTGATGTCTTCAGTGTGAATCTACAATTTTCATAGTCATGAAAATAAAGAAAAGTCTTTGAATGAGAAAGTGTGTCCAAACTTTTGGTCTGTACTGTATGTATATATATATATATATATATATATATATATATATATATATAAGTTAATAGCGCTACTAGATCGTTGCAGACAGGTGATGCTGAGGCTTAGCGTGAAGAAATTGTAGTTCAAGGTGCAAGAAGTCCATTTCCATGGGCATATCCTGTCTTCACAAGGCTTAAAAGCTGACCCGGATAAGATTAAAGCCATTGTGGACATGCCACAGCCTGCTGATGCCAAAGCAGTACAGAGATTTATTGCCTTTGTTACATATCTAGCAAAATTCCTGCCACATGTATCTGAGGTGTGTGAGCCGTTAAGACGACTTGTGGACAGAGATGGGGTTTGGCACTGGCTTCCCAAACATGACCAGGTGGTAGAGGATATCAAATGCTTGGTCACTTCTGCACCAGTGTTGAAATATTATGATGTCACTAAGCCTGTTGCCATACTCTAGCAAAAATGGCCTGGGTTGTTGTCTTTTGCAGGAAGGTCAATCGGTTGAATATGCGTCCAGAGCTCTTTCCCCAGCTGAGCGAAACTATGCTCAGATTGAGAAGGAATGTTTAAGAATTGTATTTGCATGCAAACGCTTCCATCATTATATCTATGGGCGGGACTCCATTACAGCTGAGACTGAGCACAAACCTCTGCCATATTCATGAAGCCCCTTTTGTGTGCTCCCAAGAGTTTGCCGAGCATAATGCTTACATTGCAGCATTACAACCTCAATGTTGTCTATAAGCCAGGAAGTGAAACGTATATCAGCTATGCTTTGAACAGAGCTACGTTGGATAATGTGGCACCTGGAGGTGAGCACGAGCATCAAACAATTTGTCAGCTGCAACAGGAACAAATTTTCTTTGCCGACATCAATCAAGCTAAAGTTATTTTGCATCTGTTGGATGGCTTGGGTGGACCTGCACACCTAGATCAATATCAGTAGGGCGACAAAAAGTTTTCCGATTGTCCTAACATAATATTCAATAACCTTTCTATACAGTTTTGTCATGTAAAAACTAATTTGCATAAACATGGGAATATGGAAAAGAATGCAAATGAGCAGAATCTGCCTTGTTTTTTAGCTGTCATAAGACTATGAAAACCAATAGAGGGCGCTATTGATTTTTGAACAGCGCCCTCTATTGGTTTCATAGTCTTATGACAAGACAAATATTCTTGTCAGAAGACTATAAAACCAATAGAGGGCAATATTGAGTTATGAACAGCGCCCTCTATTGGTTTCACAGTCTTATGATAAGGCAAATATTCTTGTCAGAAGACTATAAAACCGATAGAGGGTGCTGTTCATGACTCAATAGCGCCCTCTATTGGTTTAATAGTCTTCTGACAAGAATATTAGACTGAGCCTTATGACAAGCTTATTAGTGTAGCCTTTTGCATGGAATATTTGTGATTAGAATATTCGCGATTAGAATATTCACGATCTATACTAGTATTATATCTGACACTGGGAAAGCTGGGTAATAACTCAGTGATAAAATCTAACACTGGGAAAGCTGGGTAATAACTTGCGATCTACACTGAGTTATTACCCAGCTTTTCCAGTGTCAGATATTATCACTGACTTACTACATAATTATTACATAATATTCGCTATATTGCTATATATTAATTTTTTAGAATATTCGTAATATTCTAAAAAACGAATATATAGTAATATAGCGAATATTATGTAATAATTATGTAGTAAGTCAGTGCTAATTTTGAATATTCTAGTTTTTTTTTTTCCAACAGTAATTGTAAGTGATTTCGCAATCGCGAATATATTGGAGCACTCTATCTGCATATAAAGGTATTGTAATGTTCTACAGTGCTAACCATTTTCTCCAGTTTCAGGAAACTTCTAGCAGCTTGAAAAATGTAGCTATAGTGACCCACGTCTGTATTTCAAGCGCATTACACGAATTGCCGATTTTTCGCAATCAAGAAAATAATCTCGAATTAGTAAATTCTCAAATATATGACGAATATTCTACCAAATATTTGCGAATTCTAATATTGCCCCTGTTGCTCATCACTAGTCCATATATGGAATCAGTGTTATGAACATGAAAGGGGTATTCCCAAGTATGGTCAATATGCTTGGGGACACCCTGTGTATATTTGACTCTTTTAAATTAAACTATTTTTTAAATGTTTCTGTGGGTATTTTAACTCACAACCATCTACATTAAAGGCAAGAACCTGAGCTATAGAGCTCAATGCTAAGTCATTGCTGAAAAACGTTATGGAAGTTTCTCTTGTATTAGGTATGAATATACAGCAGAAGTATAATTTTATATATTTTTTTTGTAATTGTAAAAAAAATATATAGCAAAAAATAAATATGTAATTACTAAAAATATATATATATAAAATGATACCTGTGATATATATATATATTTTGTCAGATGATGAATTTTTACAATATAAAGATGAAATGAAAAGTCAATTAGTAAAATTGCAAGCTGAATTAGAAGAAGGTAAAAGGAACAAATGGGTACGTGATGCCGAAGATTATAGAAAAGGAGATATTTATACGTGGCACTTAGATTCCTCTACTAATGGCTTTAATCGTGATAATAAGAAAAAGAGAAAGAACACTCAACCGTCTGCAGATGAAGATAATGCTGTTTTTTTAGGGAACGTCTTGGATATCAAAAAAAGAAAAGAAAAAGAACCAGAAGAGGTGGCTACAGATATAGAAGGGGGAATAAAACAACGTTACAACAGGACCAGGCTGCAGTCGACGAAGGCATCCACATACAGAAAGAGGCCATAGTTTTCAACTTATCCTCTGTGGAACTGACCGATGCTCAACATAGCGTTTTGTCCAAAGGACTCACATTTTGCCCCAGTTCCAAGGTAAACTGGTTTGACTTGGAAATTGATTTGAATTGTTTTTTTCGTTCTGTGAAGCTAAAAAGTTTTTTTAGGGGTACCACTCCAAGTTTACAAATATGCTCTAGTGAATTAACACTTAAAAAATTAGGCTTGACAAATAAGAGTTCTTTTTTTCCGATTGTTAATGAGCCAGCTATAGAGGCTTATATTGCTGCGGTCAAAAGGGATGTCAGGAATTTAAAAGCCTCATTGGGAGAATCTAACAAATTGAATAAACCTAATTTGACCACAGCTGAAATTGAGGCTCTGTCGCAACTCAAAGACAACGCCCATATAATAATTAAACCCGCCGATAAGGGCGGGGGGGGTAGTTGTACTTGATAGATCTAAATACATTAAAGAAATTCAGCGTCAATTGGCAGACACTAATGTATATGGTATCTTACAGGGCGATCCTAAATTCAGCATTATGAATACTATTAAGAAGATTCTGTCTGATGCGGTGGTGGCGGGCACTATAGATGAAGACCTTAGGGAATATCTGGAGGTACCCTTTCCTGTTACCCCTGTAATATATATATTACCCAAAGTGCACAAAAGCCTTGTGGATCCTCCTGGCCGCCCCATCGTATCAGGCTCAGACTCTGTATTCAGTAGAATAGCTATCTTTTTGGACAAAATGCTCAGGGATTTCTCAACGGCTGGGAAATCTTACATTAAAGATACAGGTGATTTCCTAGAACAGTTGAGATCAGTGGATTGCAGTAATGTTAATTCTCTACTTCTTGTGTCCTTTGATGTAGTATCGTTGTACACATCAATAGGACACAAGAAAGGTATTACAGCGGTCAATAAATACCTTGATGGTACAGACATCTCCACTGAGACAAAATGTTTCATTAATTCCCTTCTAAAATTGATACTTGAAAATAATTATTTTTTGTTCCAAGATACCTTTTTTAATCAAAAACGTGGCGTTGCGATGGGGTCAAATGTGGCCCCAACGTACGCAAATATCTATATGCGCCATGTGGAGGAGGACCTTATCTATGTATCCCACCACTTTCAACATGTTTTGAGGTGGTGGAGATACATAGATGATGTCTTCCTCCTATGGACTGGTACCGAAACACAGTTGGTTGAATTTCATGATTATCCTAATAGTATAGATATTGATCTTCAGTATACTATATCTTATTCTAAAACCAATTTATCATTTTTAGACACTAATGTGAAATTGAATGAAGACCATATTAGTACGGGTTTGTTTGTCAAATCGACAGATAGAAACACAATTCTTCGATTTGAAAGCAATCACCCCCGTAGCCTGATCAAACATCTTCCTCAATCTCAATTTTTGAGGGCAAAACGAATTGTGTCGGACCACACTGAATTGCCAGCCACATTAGATATGATGGCTGACAAATTCAGAGAACGTGGCTATCCTCGCAAATTGCTGAATGAACAAAAAAGCAAAATTCTTGATATGTGTCCAGAACGTGTACAACCTAGTCTCTCAAAAATTCAGAGAATACCTTTTATGTCCACATATTCTAATTACAGTGTAGAAATAGGACAGATCCTTAAAAAGAATTGGAATATTCTGAGTAGAGGAATAAAAAATGTCGCTGAATTTGAGAATCCTCCATTGTTATCGTATCGAAAAAACAAAAATATAAGAGATTATCTGGTGAAGGCAGATGTTGGTCCAAAAAGAAATGTCATTCAGCGACCGTTGACGCAGGCGGGACTGGGATGTTTCCCGTGTCTTAATTGCGTCAACTGTCGCTATATAAATAAATCAAAATCTTTTGTACATCCATCTACAGGAAGAGAATACCCTATTAGATATCATTTGACATGTTCCTCATCATATGTCATTTATGTTTTATCATGTCCCTGCAATCTAATATATGTAGGAGAAACTTCTACGGAATTGAAGGTTAGGTTAAATAACCATAGAAATTCAATTAGAAAAAGTCGCACCGATCTGCCGGTTTCCAGACATTTTGGATCCCTTCACCACGGTGAACGGGATCTAAGATGCTGGATAATCGACCATGTGGCAATGCCCAGGAGAGGTGGTGACCGCTTGGCAATCTTGAAACAGCGAGAATTAAGATGGATATATACTTTGGACAGTTTACATCCTAATGGGCTTAATGTAGATTTTAGATGAGATGTCTGGCTTTGAGGTTTAGCTTGATCTCCCTTGCGTCTTTTGATCTTTCTCTTTGGTTGTATAAAAGTGCCCTGAAACGGTGATAACATACATTGATAATCATTGTGACACAGATTAATCAATCTGTAATTAATTTGTTATATTTATCTTTGCCTTTTAGAACAACATTTTTTTAAAATTATTCCTTTGGATGGAGATCTTTGAACTGGCCCTCTTTGATGATGATGATACCGAGCTGCAACATCAACAGTCTTCTCGCTGCGTATTTCCAGATATGAATTTTTCTTTATTCGGCTACTCTTTCCTTAAAGAATTTCTCTTATGGCTGCGTTACTTTCGGCAATTAGTTTGGCGATGCCGGCAGGGTATACTGACGTGTCCCCCTCTGACATATGCCATCTAGTGGACAGGATCCATCTCCGCAGAGTTGGTACCTTCTCCACATGCTGATTTCTGTAGGATTTACCTACTGCGGCTTAATATACTACATAGGAAAGTGTTTAGCCTATTGAATGTATGCACGATTGGCACTTATGTAACCGTTGGGCAATGTTGCCCTCTATCAAGATGGTGCCTTTAGTGTAATTTTGATGGAGCGCATGCGTCACATGTAAGCGCTATGACGGATGATGACGCGGATCTGGTCATGCGCAGTGAGAGAATGGAGACGCTCAACGGAATACGATGCTGTATGCTGGCGCCATTACATCGAGAGGTGCGACTTCGTTGATCTTCATCCAATATATGTATGCACTTTAATATACACTTATATTATTTATATATTACATGTCTATATGATCGATGACCAGGGACTATGTTCTTGTGATGCGGATCTCTTAAGCACTTGTCACTTTACGCACATGCACTTTTGTTTATATGTATCATATGTATCCAATTTAATCATGATTGTAATCACAGTATGATTGGCCAGTCACTTGTGACTTGCCTTTATATGATTGTTATTTTCACTGTTTCTATGCTGGAAGAAGGCTCTTGTGAGCCGAAACGTCGCTAAGTTGCCAAAGTTATGGGTGAATAAAGCTCCACTGATTTTTCACTTTATCTGGAGTGCAGTCCTATCTTTTTCAAGCCATATTGTTGGGGTACTGCCGCTGCCTCTGTGGATTTTGCACCCGACTCCTGGTGGTGCTCCCGCTGGATTTTTCTTCTATATATATATATATATATATATATATATATATATATACAGTACAGACCAAAAGTTTGGACACACATTCTCATTCAAAGAGTTTTCTTTATTTTCATGACTATGAAAATTGTAGATTCACACTGAAGGCATCAAAACTATGAATTAACACATGTGGAATTATATACATAACAATCAAGTGTGAAACAACTGAAAATATGTCATATTCTAGGTTCTTCAAAGTAGCCACCTTTTGCTTTGATTACTGCTTTGCACACTCTTGGCATTCTCTTGATGAGCTTCAAGAGGTAGTCCCCTGAAATGGTTTTCACTTAACAGGTGTGCCTCTCAGGTTTAGTGGGATTTCTTGCCTTATAAATGGGGTTGGGACCATCAGTGGCGTTGAGGAGAAGTCAGGTGGATACACAGCTGATAGTCCTACTGAATAGACTGTTAGAATTTGTATTATGGCAAGAAAAAAACAGCTAAGTAAAGAACAACGAGTGGCCATCATTACTTTAAGAAATGAAGGTCAGTCAGTCAGCCAAAAAATTGGGAAAACTTTGAAAGTAAGGGCTATTTGACCATGAAGGAGAGTGATGGGGTGCTGCGCCAGATGACCTGGCCTCCATAGTCACCGGACCTGAACCCAATCGAGATGGTTTGGGGTAAGCTGGACCGCAGAGTGAAGGCAAAAGGGCCAACAAGTGCTAAGCATCTCTGAAAAATCCTTTAAGACTGTTGGAAGACCATTTCAGGGGACTACCTCTTGAAGCTCATCAAGAGAATGCCAAGAAAGTGCAAAGCAGTAATCAAAGCAAAAGGTGGCTACTTTGAAGAACCTAGAATATGACATATTTTCAGTTGTTTCACACTTGTTTGTTATGTATATAATTCCACATGTGTTAATTCATAGTTTTGATGCCTTCATAGTCATAAAAATAAAGAAAACTCTTTGAATGAGAAGGTGTGTCCAAAACTTTTGGTCTGTACTGTATATATATATAAATATATATATACAGTACAGACCAAAAGTTTGGACACACCTTCTCATTCAAAGAGTTTTCTTTATTTTCATGACTATGAAAATTGTAGATTCACACTGAAGGCATCAAAACTATGAATTAACACATGTGGAATTATATACATAACAAACAAGTGTGAAACAACTGAAAATATGTCATATTCTAGGTTCTTCAAAGTAGCCACCTTTTGCTTTGATTACTGCTTTGCACACTCTTGGCATTCTCTTGATGAGCTTCAAGAGGTAGTCCCCTGAAATGGTTTTCACTTCACAGGTGTGCCCTGTCAGGTTTAATAAGTGGGATTTCTTGCCTTATAAATGGGGTTGGGACCATCAGTTGCGTTGAGGAGAAGTCATGTGGATACACAGCTGATAGTCCTACTGAATAGACTGTTAGAATTTGTATTAGGGCAAGAAAAAAGCAGCTAAGTAAAGAAAAACGAGTGGCTATCATTACTTTAAGAAATGAAGGTCAGTCAGTCAGCCGAAAAATTGGGAAAACTTTGAAAGTAAGGGCTATTTGACCATGAAGGAGAGTGATGGGGTGCTGCGCCAGATGACCTGGCCTCCACAGTCACCGGACCTGAACCCAATCGAGATGGTTTGGGGTGAGCTGGACCGCAGAGTGAAGGCAAAAGGGCCAACAAGTGCTAAGCATCTCTGGGAACTCCTTCAATACTGTTGGAAGACCATTTCAGGGGACTACCTCTTGAAGCTCATCAAGAGAATGCCAAGAGTGTGCAAAGCAGTAATCAAAGCAAAAGGTGACTACTTTGAAGAACCTAGAATATGGCATATTTTCAGTTGTTTCACACTTGTTTGTTATGTATATAATTCCACATGTGTTAATTCATAGTTTTGATGCCTTCATAGTCATGAAAATAAAGAAAACTCTTTGAATGAGAAGGTGTGTCCAAACTTTTGGTCTGTACTGTATATATATATATGAATGCATAATTCAGGGGAAACTGCTACTCAGGTTTTTAGCCATAATATATTTTTAATAGTTAAACACTGAGTTTTAGAGCTCAGTGGTTAGGGTTCTTGCCTTTAAAGTAGAAGGTTGTGAGTTTGAATCCCCACAGAAACATTTAAAAAAATAGAGGCTAAATAAAACTTAAATACATAGGGTGTCCCCAACAGTGGAAAGTCTGATATTATTGAAAAAAGAATGGAGCAAAACGTAAAATATGATCAAATAACACCCGTATTAACCCACACCAACCTTTTTAACTTGTGTAACCAGTAATTTTTGTTGGGAAAGGCGGCAACCCTAACTGCACCCCTGCTTAGGACGTCTGTTGGGGATAATTTTTTATGGGACGATCTGTCATTTTTGACAATACCATTTTGAGGTGTTATGACTTGATCACTTTTTATTCAAATTTTGGGGAGATAGAGTGATGAAAAAAAGGCGAATCTGCCTTTTAAAAATGTTTTTCTGTTACACCATTCACCATATAGGCTAACTTTTTTTATATTTTAATAGTATGGCCGTTTTTGCATGCACCGATGCCCACAATGCTATATTATTTTTTATTTTTTTTATTTTGGGAAATGTGGGGTGATTTAAATTTTTGTATATATTTTCAAAACTTTTTTTTTGTTAAGTCCCTCAAGTGGACCACAACTTACAATTATCAGATGTAAATTGCTCCATTATTCTGTATAGAAATCACTATATCACAGTTCAGTGCTGCCATCTAGTGGCCTGAACTGGGAGATACTAACAATGAGCCTGGAAGCCTAGTACAGGGTGCGGCTGATTTATAGAACAGGGTGCTTTCCCTAATCTTAATAATAATATAATATTGATCCCTCAAGATACAATGGCTTGAGGATACAACATTTTCAACATACAATGGTCATTTCTGACCCATCGTAAGTTGAAACTAGACTCAACATACAATGTCTCAGACTCATATGTAACCAATCAAGGTCACTTCTCTGGTAAATATATGTATTAGTTGCTAGGTAGCAGCTATTCCTGGCTTTTATATGTAAGGACTTATTTTATCTGTCTTAGTTATCTGCTTATTTTTCATAAATCTTCTTTTTCTCTTATCTTAGATGATATCTTTGGGCTTTGGAACCGATAACTCAACTTACAACGGTTTCAACATACAATGGTTGTCCTGGAAACAATTAATATTGTATCTTGAGGGACCACTATATATATATATATATATATATATATATATTAAATGCTCAATGTAATACTAAGCAATGGTATTACACTGCATGCAGAATTATTAGGCAAATGAGTATTTTGACCACATCATCCTCTTTATGCATGTTGTCTTACTCCAAGCTGTATAGGCTCGAAAGCCTACTACCAATTAAGCATATTAGGTGATGTGCATCTCTGTAATGAGAAGGGGTGTGGTCTAATGACATCAACACCCTATATTAGGTGTGCATAATTATTAGGCAACTTCCTTTCCTTTGGCAAAATGGGTCAAAAGAAGGACTTGACAGGCTCAGAAAAGTAAAAAATAGTGAGATATCTTGCAGAGGGATGCAGCACTCTTAAAATTGCAAAGCTTCTGAAGCGTGATCATCGAACAATCAAGCGTTTCATTCAAAATAGTCAACAGGGTCGCGAGAAGCGTGTGGAAAAACCAAGGCGCAAAATAACTGCCCATGAACTGAGAAAGTCAAGCGTGCAGCTGCCAAGATGCCACTTGCCACCAGTTTGGCCATATTTCAGAGCTGCAACATCACTGGAGTGCCCAAAAGCACAAGGTGTGCAATACTCAGAGACATGGCCAAGGTAAGAAAGGCTGAAAGACGACCACCACTGAACAAGACACACAAGCTGAAACGTCAAGACTGGGCCAAGAAATATCTCAAGACTGATTTTTCTAAGGTTTTATGGACTGATGAAATGAGAGTGAGTCTTGATGGGCCAGATGGATGGGCCCGTGGCTGGATTGGTAAAGGGCAGAGAGCTCCAGTCCGACTCAGACGCCAGCAAGGTGGAGGTGGAGTACTGGTTCGGGCTGGTATCATCAAAGATGAGCTTGTGGGGCCTTTTCGGGTTGAGGATGGAGTCAAGCTCAACTCCCAGTCCTACTGCCAGTTTCTGGAAGACACCTTCTTCAAGCAGTGGTACAGGAAGAAGTCTGCATCCTTCAAGAAAAACATGATTTTCATGCAGGACAATGCTCCATCACACGCGTCCAAGTACTCCACAGCGTGGCTGGCAAGAAAGGGTATAAAAGAAGAAAATCTAATGACATGGCCTCCTTGTTCACCTGATCTGAACCCCATTGAGAACCTGTGGTCCATCATCAAATATGAGATTTACAAGGAGGGAAAACAGTACACCTCTCTGAACAGTGTCTGGGAGGCTGTGGTTGCTGCTGCACGCAATGTTGATGGTGAACAGATCAAAACACTGACAGAATCCATGGATGGCAGGCTTTTGAGTGTCCTTGCAAAGAAAGGTGGCTATATTGGTCACTGATTTATTTTTGTTTTGTTTTTGAATGTCAGAAATGTATATTTGTGAATGTTGAGATGTTATATTGGTTTCACTGGTAAAAATAAATAATTGAAATGGGTATATATTTGTTTTTTGTTAAGTTGCCTAATAATTATGCACAGAAATAGTCACCTGCACACACAGATATCCCCCTAAAATAGCTAAAACTAAAAACAAACTAAAAACTACTTCCAAAAATATTCAGCTTTGATATTAATGAGTTTTTTGGTTCATTGAGAACATGGTTGTTGTTCAGTAATAAAATTAATCCTCAAAAATACAACTTGACTAATAATTCTGCACTCCCTGTATATAAAAGAATTAGGTACAGTGAATAGATTCTAATTGTTTTATTAGCAGGAGCTCTTCACCTGTAAGGGGCTGTCCCCACAGGTGAAAAAGATACTCACCTGCCTGTTAATTGACAGGGCCGGACATCTAGTCCTGCCCTAACAATCTGTGCTCTGCGCAGCTGCTCCGAGTAGCGACGCATGCGCAGAAGCCCAAATTTGGCTTCAGAAGCAACGACTGTGCTTGTACCACTATCCGTAAGTGTGACGGCACAAAAACCGTCACTGCTGCCAAAGCCAAATTTGAGTTTCGGCGCATGTGTCGCTATTCGGAGCACTGGCACAGGGCGCAGATTTTTAGGGCCAGGCCTTGTTAATCAACAGGCGAGTGGCCATTTTTCACGTGTGGGGACAGCCCCTGATAGGTAAAGAGCTCCAGCTAATGAGGCAAATCGATTTGATAGAATCTATTAACTCATCCCTAATTTATATATACTTGTATGTATGAATCCTTATGTATTGTAAGTTCTTACTCTGAATCATTTTCAGTTGATACTAAATATGATATTACACTGCTTTTTATATACAGTAGATATTTATAAATCACTCTATGAAGCTTCTTGTATAGAATCCCATTACTTAGTATTACATTAAGCATGATTACATCAAGAATGTTTTACAGAATTTATTTTACTTCTTCCACACAGTTATTTCATAGAGATACAGCTCAAGGGTGAGCCCTGACATAATAAAAAGGGGTCACTGTATATCTCTGGGGAATAAACAGTTTCAAACGGAAAGCTTAAAATGCCCCTGTAAGTCTGATGATGAAGCGTTTTATTTCCCTTATGTGCATTGTAGTGCATTAAGGTGACAAGACTGAAGAACGTTAAAGGGGGTTTTCCGAGATTTTGATACTGAAGTTAATGGTGCTGAGCACAATACCAAGCACAGCCTCTATACAATGCATGGCGCCGTGCTTGGTGAGCACAGAGAAGGTAGCTGGTGCCTTCTCAAACAGCTGATCAGCGGAGGTCCCAAGTGTTGGACCACCACCAATCAGAAATTGATGACTAGTGTTGAGCGAATCAAAGTTAACAAAGTGGAATTCGATCCGAATTTCAGGAAAAATTTGATTTGCCACAAATCTGAATTTCTTGGCGCTTCATGGTAACGAACCTGAAATGGGGGAAAAAACATACTCACCTCATCCATTTGATCACGGAGTGGCCATCGCGGCATTCTCGATTGAAGAAGATGCCCCAATTCTCGCGTGCACTGATATGTGACATCACCACGTCATCACGCCGGGCTTTTGAGAATTACCGTGTTTTCTTCAATCAAGATGGCTGCTACGACCTCTCTGCAATCAAATGGATGAGGTATGTTTTTTGTTTCAACCCCTGATTAACCCCCTGATAGGCTGAATGTGATTCTCCGATGCTGCGATCAGTGTTGAACGTGGCATCTGAGTGGTTAAATAGGGGGGTGTTGCGTGATCGCCATTCCGCGTCATTGCACTCGCTCCATACAATGGAATGTGATTTGTTACAAAGTAATTCACAAATCGAATTTCTTGTCGAAGTTCGACGAAGCAGCCAAATTTAATTTTTGAAAACTTCGCTCATCATTTCTGATGATCTATAATGAGGATCGGTCATCAGTATCAAAATCTCGGAAAACCCCTTTAAGATTTCAGTTTTTTATATGGATAGAATTTTTTTTTAGGTTGTTTATTCTAAACCACAATAAAAATAAATATCATCCTACACATTATCACGTTGGTTCTCCGAGGGGTGTTCAATAACTTGTCTACCTGAATATGAAAAAAAAAATCTGAGAAAATTGAATTTACTACTTTTCAATGTAATCCCCCCTGACTTCAAAACACTGATTCCACTTCGCCTCCAGTGATTAGATGCCCTCAGAATAGAAGGAGACTTCTTGCTGCTGCAGGAGCCCTCTTACCGCCTGTTTGACTGCATTATCTCCAGGAACTCGTTGCCCATGAAGTAATTTCTTCAGGTTCTGAAAGAGAAAGTAATCCCTAGGAGCCTGGTCTGGACTGCAGGATGGATGGTTAAGCTCCATGAGGCCGCTGTCCCAGATAGCAGCTTGTGGTTTATGAGACTTGTGAGCTTGCGCATTGTCGTGAAGCAGCAACACAACTGCCGACAAATTGCCATGGTGTTTCTTTTTGATTGTCTCACGTAATGCCTTCATTATTGAGGCAAAGGTGTCTCTAGTAATTGTTGTCCTGTGTGGCATGAATTCTAGTAATAAAATGCCTTCTGTATCCCAAAAAACTGTTGATCTTTCCAGCTGACTGCTGTGCACAAGATTTCTTTGGAGTTGGTGACCAGTGGCATACCACTAATAGAGGCAGACCACGCAGCTGCTATGGGGCCCATGGAGGAAGGGGGTCTAGCTCTGCAGGAAAGCCCTGCCCCCCAATTACACTTACATAGGTAGCTGTGAAAACCTACATAGCTGTGCAGAAGGACATGTGATGATTTCATTGTCATGTGATCAGGGCAGGGAGATGAAGCTCGGCCATGGAGAGGAAAATGTAGTGCAACTACATAGGGAGGAACTTCTGTGTGTGCCTGGAGGAGAGGTGAGTAGTGTCCTGGGATTGCCCATAACATCCTGATACTTGGAGTTGTAGTATTGTCCTACTGTATCCCTCTCCATGTATTGTTCACTGATGCCCTACAATAACAGTATGCTGGGAGTTGTAGTTCTCTCCTCTTATACCCTCTCACTGTATGGTCAACTTGTGTTCCGTAATAACAGCCTGGACATGCTGGGAGTTGTAGTTATCTTCTCTTTTACCCCTCCATATATTTGTAAGGATGTTAAATATATTACCCTGCCTGTGTAAAATTGTATAATTACTGCAATGTCTAACTTTGGTCAGTAGATGGCAGCGAAGGAGAACAGTTTACATGGAGCTGCCTATTGAGTAATGTTAATAACATGTTTTGTTTGCAAATTTAGTAATTAGCTAATTTATGGGCTGTGTTTGACCCCTACAACTGTGATAGCAGGCTGGATATGCAGGTTTGATACAGCACTTAGCAATTGACTTATTGCATCACACTCTCCCTGTAAGGAGAGGAGGGGCTGAGAGGAGCAGGAAGTGGTCAGACGGAGGTTGTACTTGGTGCTGCTGGAGACCAGGAGAGATGTCTCTGCAGATTCTGGAAGGGAATGGTCTGGCTGACTGTGAAGACTGGCGATAACACGAAGGGGAGGTTTGCAGCGACGACCCCAGGAGTGTCGTGTCTGTAGGATTCAGTTCTGGAGTGGACCAGGAAATAAGTTAAAGCACCAAGAACCTGCTCAAGGAACTGTAAGTGCTGCTCTGCCACGTCACATTGCACCACATTGGTAAAGTAGTATTTGGACAGACAAATACGCTCCAAACACAGTTGCATTGCGGTGTACAGGCTGCAAGCTAATGTAAAGTCCTAAGGGACATACATCATTTACAAGTGGATTACAAATAGGGAAGTCTGATTTAAAGAGACAGACATTTACCTGTGGATTACAAATAGTATTGTACAATACTTAGGGTGCACCCCAACGAGGAACTCGTCCAGGAACATACAAGTGCAGCTAGGCTGCTTAATGGACTTTGGGGAAAACATCACATTTACTGGTTTATTGTTAGGCTGTGTTAAATTCACTGTTGGTTTATTTTCTGTGTACCAATCTGTTTGATATATTCTCAGCTTCTTGTTCACTATATTGTTCAGTAAACTCAAATACTGGGGAAGAACCGTTGTCTGTGTGGCATTGTGTATCCTCTGTACCTGTGGGCCCAGCTCTCAGTCTTCTTTGATATTGCCCACTAATTTTCACCTGTTTTACACTGCCGGCAGTAGTTCCAGCAGGCTGTTCCAGTAGAGAGCAGCGCATCGGAGCTCTTTGGATCTGGGATTGCTAGAGGGTACCGGAATGTCCGTTGGCCCATTGCACCCAGAGAGCTCTAGGAGGCCATTGTCTGCTGGAACTACTTCCAGCAGTGTGAAACAGGCCTAAACTGGTCGACTTGTAGTTCTCTTTTCACTATTACAATGTTCTGCAGCAGCTGAGGTGTATATTAGGCTTTGTCTGCACTAGTGATGTTTACTCTTCTGCTCTGTTATAGGTGCACAGCAATGAAAATCACAGTACTGCCAGATCTGGTACATCCGGATATGGGGGCCCAATTCAGATTCTTGCTATGGGGCCCAGTGATTTGACCCCCTTCTGCTTCCATTGTTTTGACTCTTGTTTAGTCTCTTTCTGGACCTGTAAAGCGAACCTTACTTACCTGCTTCCTAGAGCTGGCTTCCCACCCCTTTTCCTGCCGTGGCGGTGACTGGATCTTCTTGCGTCATGTGACCATTTGTCATGATGTAATGAGAGCTGGTCACCACCACAGCTAGTAATTGGCGGCAGGGGGCATCAATCCAGATGTTTTCAGTGAGGTAGCCCAGCACAGCATCGGAGGCCAGGAGGAGAACGAATGGAGGCCAGCGCTAGGAAGCAGGTAAGTAAGCTTCCCCAGAAGTTCAATATTTACTGGCCTGTCCTCAGGATAGATCATCAATATCTGATCAGTGGGGGTCTGACGCCTTGCACCCCCACGATCAGCTGCTGTAAAAGGTTACTGCACTCTGGTGAGTACTGCGGCCTCCTCCCAGTATGCCAAGCACAGTGCCTTACACTGTATAGTGGCTGTGCGTGATATTACAGCTCAGGCTCATTCACTTGATCTGCACATAGGCCATGAGTCCAATGAACGTGATTTTACTAGCTTAGAAAGATGCCCGGTGCTCACTAGGGTATCACGGAATCTTCAAACAGCTGCATGAAGTGGGTGCCAGAAGTCGACCCTCTGCTAATCTGATATTGGTGACCTATTCTGAGGATAAAATCATGAATATTGTTCTTTTGGAAAACCCCTTTAATATTTAGCAATAGATAGAAGATAGAAATATATACCCGATGTATGACCTTTTACCACCCTGGAGGCAGGACATTTGTCAAGTGTGCTCTACTCAATTATCTAGTCAGCCATTTGCAGTATAAGGGTGCATTCACACGACCCTTATAAATGGATCCGCATCCGTTCCGCAATTTTGCGGAACGGATGTGGATCCATTTATAAGGGTCGTGTGTTGTTCTGTTCTGCGGCCCCGCAAAAAATATGGAGCATGTCCTATTCTTGTTTGCGGTTGTGGAAAAGAATAGGTATTCTCTATATAGCGCCGGCCATGTGCAGTCCGCAAAATGCAGAACGCACACGGCCGGTATCCGTGTTTTGCGGATCTCCAATTTGCAGACCGCAAAACACTTATGGTCGTGTGAATGCACCCTAAAGCTGATTAGCCAAATAATCCAAAGGTTGAATATTAAAGGCTATGTACACCTTTGGGGGAAATTTTTTTTTTGTATTGTATTATACTTATTTTTAGCTAAAAATCTTTTTTTCAATTGGTCTTTATTAACAATGTGGAATCCTTTTTTCTGTACAAAGCTGAGATGCTGTAGTAGCTGCCTGTGGATTTTCTGTCTTTTCCTTTATTTGGGGAGCAGACGGGCTCTTTATCTCTGCTCTCTGAACTTATAAACACTCATTAAATCTCAATCCTTATCTTACTGATAAGAATGTGGCTTAAATAAGTGTTTATGAACTCTTAGTAGTTTAGAAGTAAGGTTTATTAGATGACTGGCACAAAGTGAAAGTACCAGTCACACAGTTGGAAAAACAGTTAACCTTTTGTGACAGAATGGCTCAATATTTTTAATAAAGGCCACTTGAAAATATGATTTTTAGCCACAAATGAGTAAAATGCAATCATGAACAAAGGAAAAAAGGCAGACGTTTAATTCAGATTTACATCACAGCCCTCAATACTTCTGTACCTATTGTACAACAAACAATCCCATGTCAAATTAAATTCCTTTGCCGGGCACTTTGCTCCAAAATAGAATTAAGTGCGTTTGTAGCCAAAAAGCCAACGAGAAGCCAAGAAGGAGAGTGTTTTTTCCTAAAGCATGACAATCATTCAATTTCATTAGCTTTACTAAAAGAAAAAAATATTCCTTGAATGTTTTTATTTTTTTATTAGAAGCATAAAACAGTGCATGGTATAAATGAAAAGTAGTACGTGTGTCTTTGCTATTGTAATGACAGTGGCCATTTGGGATTTTCAGCAATGAGGTACTGTAATGTGTCCTTTCAGCCAAGTTATGACCTAAAGTAATCAGCCCCATTGTCTCACTTAGGATAGCGCTTTATATTAGACTGACTCGGGTGCTCCATCTCTGTATTGATCAGGGGAGGCATTGTTTCTTGACGGCCTCACATTTCCATAAGAATGCCTGGTTTCTTAATACCCCATTCATCTCTGATTGCTCACATATGGCATAAGCTCACCTGCCGGGTCTGAACACGTTTCAGCAACTATTCTAGGTTTTTCTCCTAAGAGCCGGTGGTCTCATTTAATCAATGTTCTTTCTGTAACCTGGATTCAGCATTCCACCGCCATATGTGCTCCGTGATTCAGCCACCCGTACAGTGAAAGAAAATGAATTGAAAATATGTTTGCCTTTTTCTTGCTGCTTTTTACCAAGCTGTAAAGCAGCACAGTCACAGTGTATGCATCAGGGTGAAATAAGAAAGCAAAAAATCCTTATTTAAAAGGGAATATTTTTTTTCTGCCAGTTAAAACCAGTTAGAGACACATATCCTTTTTTCTAATCTGTTTTTGTTTTCTGATGGCAGATTTTTTAAAATTCTATTTCTTGAATATTATTATGGGGGCAACCATCTTGCCTGAGCGGTTTTTAACAGCATTTAGAGACATTGCTTTACAGCAGCCACCATAAGACATAGACACAATGGGCAGGAGGGGGACTTCAAGGTGCAAAATGCAGCAAACTTGGTGTATATATAACACCTTAAAATGAATCTGTCATCATGATTCTGGAGTATTATCTGCAGTAATACATGAGTAGCGCTGCAGATATGGAGTGCTTTTTTCTAAAAATGTGATTAAAAAACATACTCACCTCATTCATTTGCTCACAGAGTCACTATCGCGGCAATCTTGATTGAAGAAACCGCACAAAATCCTGAGCCACCCATCTAGTTGTACAGTGCACCCATCTACTTTAATAGTGCCCCCACTTTGTTCAATAATGCACTCATCTCATTCTTTAGTGCACCCATCTAGTTCCACAGTGAATTCACCTAGTTCTATAAACCCATCTGGTTCAATAATTCACCCATCTGGTTCAATAGTGCACCCATCTGGTTCAATAATTAACCCAACTGGTTCAATTGTGCACCCAACCGGTTCAATAGTGGACCCAACTGGTTCAATAGTGGACCCAACTGGTTCAATAGTGCACCCATATTGTTCAATAGTGCACCCAACTAGTTCTATAGTGCACCCATCTGGTTCAATAGTGCACCCAGCTAGTTCAGTAGTGCATCTACCTAGTTCAATAGTGCACCCACATGAAGCTTCATAGCCCCCTAACCATGCAGACAGGTAGACAGATGTAGAAACACCTATGCTGGTGAAGACCATGTACATCCTTAAATGAGTTCTCTGGGACCTTTATATTAATGGCCTATCCTTATCTCAATTGACTGACCTCTATGGCTGAACTCATATTGACTCCTTACCTGCAACATCCACACTCCTAAAATCTATTTTAGGGATCTCTCTAAAGAAAAAAACCTATTACGTTGTGTCTAACCTTATCAGTTTGTTAACTGTCTGGGATAAACCGAACTATCAATTTATTGGAAAACCTCTGATTAGAACTACATATGTCTCAACTGAACTAGTAGATTGACAGTGTCATTTATAGATCTGGGGTGTCCATTTTGTCTCTAACTATGTTGTTCTACAAAAGGAGCATTTTTCAGAATTACAAAATTTACTAATTAGAACATTTTAAAGAGGTTCTTCTGGATGTATATACTGTATATTGATAGCCTATTCTTAGGATAATATCAGTTTAATATCAAATCAATGAGAGAACCAACCCTGGACCTCTGCCTATCAACAGTTTTTCAGTAGCCCCAGAACAGTAAGTTGGCACCAGAGCTGCACAAGTCAGTTCACTGTGTAGCGAGCAGTGTTGGTTACTGTAGTGCTGCTCAGATTGACTTGAATGATGTGAATAGAAGAAGCTCTGCAGTAACCCTTACCCTGCTCAACTAAATGTGAGTAGCCCCCTCAAATCCCCCCCCCCCCCCACCGAACTGATATTGATGACTTATCCTATAAAAATCTCAGAGAGGCAAATCTATAAATGACATTGTCATTCCACTATTTCAGCTGAGACATCTGCAATCCCAGAGATGATTGCAGAATTTCCAATAAGTTCAGATAAGGTTGGCCCAGACAGTTTGGACACAGTGTAATATGTTTTTTTTCCCTTGGGGAGATCCTTAAAATTAATTCCAGGAATATGAATGTTGCAGGTAAGGAGTTTATTTGAGTCCAGCTAGGAGGTCGGTCAATGGAGCTGAAAGAGCTCAATCATATTTTCAAAGATCAGTCCTAATCCTCCTGTTGTGTATGAAGTAAACACATAGCTCCCACTATGGCTACCGGCTGAGAGAAATCGGAGTGTGTTCGCTTGAAAGACTCGGGGAGCTATCGCTTATTGGAAGATGATGGACCTAATGTAATTAGCCATGAGTGTAAGGGAATTTTTAGAAAGCAATATGTCTCCACTCTTCAGTCATGGTGGTGATAGGACTTTTTTATTTCCTTATCTGGTAGTACTGTATACACGAGTAGCGACTGGAATTGGGTGGAATGGGAAAGATTAGCTGGGAACTTTAAAGTGTCTTCTTCTAATAGCCTTATTGGGAGGCTTTTATGAAAATAAATGAGATCACAAGAGTGGCAACCATCAAATGTCTGTGAAGAGTACCTCCACGTTGTAAAATACCCTAGAAGAATTTAAATTCCCCATAGTTTCTTTGTCAGACTCATTCCCAGGCTACACACTAGTGTATAATCTGCTGCCATGCTCAGACAACAGCTAGCCATACATATTAGATTGATGTCAGCAAAACCTGCAGTTTTCATCAGGATAAGCTGACCTTCTAATGTGGAGGGGGGCTCCCAACACATACGAACGGCATCAAGGAGAAAAGAATTGGACAGCTGTTGAAATTTGTTGTTCTCTGGGAGGTAAGCCACCACCAGTCCCAAGTTATCTGTGCGCAAGCCCTGCTCAAAAGTGGGCATTTCGGGACGTTTCTGGATGTTCCCAAGCGCAAGGCTAAAATGTCTTGATTTTGATACTTTAAATGTTGGTAAGTATGTGTCTGTCAGCCGCTTACTCCCCATTCTGAAGACATGCACACTTGGCCAAGCTGAGCCTACGTGTGTATAATGGAGGAGTCAGGAAAGATAGCTGCTGGTCAAATGATCATTTAGCCAACAGCTATCCTAAATGGCCAGCTTGTATGTAAATGTTGTAAATGATGATCTGATGATAACTTGCTTCATGTTAACACAGTGAAGAATGGTAAATATGAAATATGAATATACTGGGAATTTGCCGTGCAGTGATCTAATATTATCCACAAAATTGCCCCCAAGCTGGTTGTTTAATTTTCTTAACTATACCTGGGAATAAAAAGAACAACATAATAAAAGATTTTAAAAAAAATGTACCTTACATATCACAGAGCTGTATGTTTTATAATCGAGTCAGAAATATGGATCTACATTTAAAGATTTCAGCCTCCACTGTCATCTATCCAGCATACCGAGCTCTGCAAAATAAAATTTACCCATCTGCAAAACTCCTTTTGAGGCGAATTTTCACACAAATTTATAATTACAAACAAGGATAAAATCTTGAACATGGTATATATGAAGGATTAAATGAAATGCAGCTCCAACATATGCTCATTTCCGGTCTTGACCACCATGCAAATCACCAGCAGTGTCCTCTTATTTATAAATTCCCCCAACAGTGCCCTCTTATTTATAATGTCCCCCAACAGTGTCCTCTTATTTATAATGTCCCCCAGCAGTGTCCTCTTTATTTATAATGTCCCCAGCAGTGCCCTCTTATTTATAGTGTCCCCCAGCAGTGCCCTCTTATTTATAATGTCCCCCAGCAGTACCCTCTTATTTATAATGTCCCCCAGCAGTGCCCTCTTATTTATAATGTCCCCAGCAGTGTCCTCTTTATTTATAATGTCCCCCAGAAGTGCCCTCTTATTTATAATGTCCCCAGCAGTGCCCTCTTATTTATAGTGTCCCCCAGCAGTGTCCTCTTTATTTATAATGTCCCCCAGAAGTGCCCTCTTATTTATAATGTCCCCAGCAGTTCCCTCTTATTTATAATGTCCCCAGCAGTGCCCTCTTCATTTATAGTGTCCCCCAGCAGTGTCCTCTTTATTTATAATGTCCCACAGCAGTGACATAAGAACAACTGCACTGTAATAGTGACAGTGATTACTATTAAGGGCCCCATCTGAATACTTTTTTAATTGCATGTAATTAAAAATTTAGTACAGCCAGTGAGCTATTCAATAAAATGTATCTGCATAGTGCCACCTGCTGTATGATTTTTTCCTTATTTTTTGTCCGTCTCACTGAGCTGGTTAAACTTGTTTAGTTTAAATCTTCAGTTGCCACCAACTGCTACTTTCACACTGACGGCAGCAGGGTCCAGCAGGCTATTCCGGCAGGGGAACAGCCTGCCAGATCCATGCTAACGCTAGCCCACTGTGCCGCTTGAAGTCTGCTCTGGCCCAATTCACTATAATGGAGGCGGGCCAGAGGACCGGCCGCAGCACGGCAAACATGCTGAGAGGCGGCTGGAATAAAACTACATTGTCATTGTCTGTGTTCTCCATGTCTTGTAGTGAAGAACATGTTTTAGTTTTATTCCGGCTGCCTCTCGGCATGTTTGCCATGCTGCGGCTGGACCTCCGGCCCTGTCACGTTAGTGATGGGGGAGGGAACCCAACACCAGCAACATGAGGAAAGGGGAAAGGTACTAGGCCTGGAAACTAGGGATCGGTCACCTAATCCGAGCCCTGACTACTATCAGTATGAACAGACCTTGATAGTAGGAATGTTCATACCCTGGAACCTAAGCCCTATCTAATCCTAACAGGGCCCTGGAGATAGTGTCAGGACAATGGATAGCCTATTCATTCCCAGCTGAAGGAACAGGAGACCCCATCAGGCCTAACACCAAAAGGTAGGGGAAAACGACAAACAATAAGAAGGAAAGACACTTAATTCCGAAGTATGTAGGAACTCAGAGGAGAACCAACACCAGCGCTTCCACAGCCAAAAGGAGCTATCAACAGCATAGCATAATGGGTGAGGCCAGACTAAATAGGAGTTGGAATGACCACTCAATATACACCTGGAACAAGAGGTGTGGTCATGACCAAAGTGAAACCATCAAGGCTGTCAGATCACATCACGTGCAGCCAGTCTCTCAGATCTTCTGACCCCTGTCACTGGAGAGACTGTGACAGGCCTGCCCCCATTATAGTGGACTTCTGACGGCACGGTGCACTAGCTGTAGCACGGATCCAGCAGGCTGTTCCCCTGCCAGAACAGCCTGCCAGGGAAGGCTGCTGCTAGTGTAAAACTAGCCTAAGTCAATGGTGCCTGATACGTTTTTTCGTTACAGAAAAAAAAATTGGATCCGGCGCACATTTAGATCAGGTTTGTTCAGTTTTGATTTAATACAACTGGATCCGGCTGAAACAGAGCCATCAGAATGTATTAAATGGAACCCACCTCTACCGGATCTCAAAAATTGAATTAAAAAAGCAGATGTGAAAGTAGCCTCAGAAGGTATCAGTGCCCAATCAGAATACTTCAAACATATGTTTTTCTTGCCAATAGGAGGTATAGTAGTAGAGGAGCTGGAGGAGATAAGACATCGAGCAAAAGTGTACAAGAACTGTGCATTTTATCCAGAGTCTGTTGACTGCTGGACTATAATGGTGGCTATTGTCACTCAGCAGTTCTTATCATTTTTTCTAGAAAAAATAGTTGCCTAGGCTATTAAAGGGGAAACACCAAGAAAATAGTGTCTTAAACAGAAGCTGCCCCAGCAATCATCTTGTAAGACGTACCCGAGGACAATCAGTGATAACACTAAGGCTACTTTCACACCTGCATTAGGTGCGGATCCGTCTGGTGTTTGCACAGACTGATCCGCACCTATAATGCAAACGCTTGCATCCGTTCAGAACGGATCCGTTTGCATTACCATAAAAATAAAAAAAACTAAGGAGGCGGATCCGTTTTCAATTGCACCATATTGTGTCAGTGAAAACGGATCCGTCCCCATTGACTTACATTGTAAGTCAGGACGGATCCGTTTGGCTCTGCATCGTCAGGCGGACATCAAAACGCTGCAAGCTGATAGAAGAGCAACGTTGACTGAAATAACCACTCGTTACAACCGAGGTATGCAGCAAAGCATTTGTGAAGCCACAACACGCACAACCTTGAGGCGGATGGGCTACAACAGCAGAAGACCCCACCGGGTACCACTCATCTCCACTACAAATAGGAAAAAGAGGCTACGAGATCACCAAAATTGGACTGTTGAAGACTGGAAAAATGTTGCCTGGTCTGATGAGTCTCGATTTCTGTTGAGACATTCAAATGGTAGTCCGAATTTGGCATAAACAGAATGAGAACATGTATCCATCCTCTGATGGCTACTTCCAGCAGGATAATGCACCATGTCACAAAGCTCGAATCATTTCAAATTGCTTTCTTGAACATGACAATGAGTTCACTGTACTAAAATGGCCCCGACAGTCACCAGATCTCAACCCAATAGAGCATCTTTGGGATGTGGTGGAACGGGAGCTTCGTGCCCTGGATGTGCATCCCTCAAATCTCCATCAACTGCAAGATGCTATCCTATCAATATGGGCCAACATTTCTAAAAAATGCTATCAGCACCTTGTTGAATCAATGCCACGTAGAATTAAGGCAGTTCTGAAGGCAAAAGGGGGTCCAACACCGTATTAGTATGGTGTTCCTAATAATTCTTTAGGTGAGTGTATATGCCGTATGTATTGGTGGTCAGGGTTGGCCTGGGATTACAAAACAGCCGTTCAGACAAACCCCACCAGCCCACATATAATATTGCATCAAAATATTGGTGCACAGTGCATGTGATGGTGCATCTTGCTTTATTTGGTCATGCCCCGATGTAAGAAATATAAAAATACCAAGATAAAGCTTAGAATACCTCCACAGCAGCATCAGATACCACAGTGCAGCATATAATACTATCAGTGCCAAATAAATACCATCATGCAGCACAACATATCTCTCCAATAGCACCAAATAAATACCCCCATGATGTACAAAATACCCAGCATTATTGTCAACTGACAACTCCTCCTCCACTGGCAGCTCTATTGTCCCCTGACCACCCAACCCCCACTGGCTGCAGTATTGTCCTCTGACAGCCTCTCTCCCACTAGTTGCAGCATTTTCCCCTGACAACCCCTACCCCATTTTCAGAAGCATTGTCTCCTAACAACTCCTTTCCCATTGGCAGCAGAATTGTTCCCTGACAACCCCTCCCCCTGGCTGTAATATTGTCCCTGACCAACCCCTCCACCACTGGCAGCAGCATTGTCTCCTGTGAACCCCTCCCCCATTGGCAGAAGCATTGTCTCCACCTCTCGCAGCAGCATTGTCCCCATTAGAAGGGGTTCTGCAGGAATAATTTAAAATGGGCGCCAGCAACCTGTCCTAGAATATGAACAGGACTGGTTGCTACTGTACCACTTGCAGAGCTGCCTAGGGGGATGAGGGGGTGAGGCATCACTACACACTACACTCTGGCATTTGCATATGCTACATATTGGCAATTTTTCCTGTCAGGCTGCCCTGCCACGATGGGGTATCATAGACAGGATCTCATCATTACCATCTATTGTAGAGTAGTGTACTGTTGTCACGAGGGTGTCGAGGACCACGCCTGACTCCGTTATACCCGGGGTCAGGAAGTCGCAGCGGTTGGCTGCACGCTCTATTTAAGATAGGGTTGTTTTCCTTATGGTAGCTTTGTGGGTTTGCTTAGCAAACCCTTTTGGCTCACTCAGGGATCCGTAGCTCCTTCTCCTCAGCTGTTACTTGTCCAGCACTCCCAGACCTCCTTATATTTCTCTCTCACACTTCTCTGGTTGCCAGAGATAGAGCTTCCTGCCTGGACATCTATTCTGACCTTCTGGAGCTGTGTTGCTGCGTTCGCTGGTAGTTGGTCCAGTACGCTACCCTCCAGATCCCTGTTTGACCTTTTTGGTTTATTGTGGTCGCCCACCTGGGTGTATGTGTTTGTATGTCAGGTCCGTCCTCCTGAGGCTCGCCGTAGGCGTGGGGTTTGTTTTTTTTGTGGGGAGAGGGGTCATTTCATTAATGTCTGTCCTTCTTTCCTCAGAAACAAAAGACCGTCGGAAAAACTACTAACCCCAGGCTGTGTGGAGGATGTCAGCCGGGGGGTATACGTTTCCTCCATACGTACATCGCAATTTGTGTTGCCAGCGGTTATTATTTTTGGTGATAAGACGGAGACTATTTCTTTCTTTCTAGACAGTGGAGCAGGGGTAAATTTGATAGATGCCCATTTTGCCCGCACTTTGGGTTTGTCTCTCTGTACTTTACAGAGACCCATTGCAGGTCCTTAAATATTCAGTCATATGACATATGATGGCACAACTACACTGCTAAATACATGGGGGCAGGCGCTGTGGAGTTCACTGTTAAAGGGGCGGGCACTGTGGAGGTCACTGTTAAAGGGGCAGGCACTGTGGAGGTCACTGTTAAAGGGGTGGGCACTGTGGAAGTCACTGTTAAAGGGGCAGGCACTGTGAAGGTCACTGTTAAAGGGGTGGTCCATTTAAAGGGGCGGGTACTATGGAGGTCATTGTTAAAGGGGCGGGCACTGTGGAGGTCACTGTAAAAGGGGGGGCACTGTGGAGGTCACTGTTAAAGAGGCAGTCACTGTTAAAGGGGTGGGCACTATGGAGGTCACTATTAAAGGGGCAGGCACTGTGGAGGTCACTGTTAAAGGGGCAGGCACTGTGGAGGTATCTGTTAAAGGGTCGTGCACTGTGGAAGTCACTTAAAGGGGCGGTCACTGTGAAGGTCACTGTTAAAGGGGCGGCCACTATGAAGGTCACTGTTAAAGGGGCTGGCAGTGTGAAGGTCACTGTTAAAAGGGCGGGTACTGTGGAGGTCACTGTTAAAGGGGTGGCCACTATGAAGGTCACTGTTAAAGGAGTGGTCAATGTTAAAAGGGAGGGCACTGTGGAGGTCACTGTTAAAGGGGCAGGAAATGTAGAAGTCACTGTTAAATGGGCGGGCACTGTGAAGTTCACTGTTAAAGGGGCAGCCATTATGAAGGTCACTGTTAAAGGGGTGGTCAATTTAAAGGGGCGGGTACTATGGAGGTCATTGTTAAAGGGGCGGGCACTGTGGAGGTCACTGTAAAAGGGGGGGCACTGTGGAGGTTACTGTTAAAGAGGCAGTCACTGGTAAAGGGGTGGGCACTATGGAGGTCACTATTAAAGGGGCAGGCACTGTGGAGGTTACTGTTAAAGGGGCAGGCACTGTGCAGGTCACTGTTAAAGATGCGGTCACTGTTAAAGGGTCTGGCACTGTGTCGGTCACTGTTAAAGGGGCGGGCACTGTGGAGGTCAATGTTAAAGGGGCGGCCACTGTGGAGGTCAATGTTAAAGGGGCGGCCACTATGGAGGCCACTGCTAAAGGGGCAGGCACTGTGGAGATCACTGTTAAAGGGGCGGGCACTGTGGAGGTCATTGTTAAAGGGGCTGCTACTTTAGAGGTCACTGCTATAGGGGAAAATGTTGATATCTTTTTACGACACACAGAAACATAAAATGAAATAGATGAAATATACCCGTGCGAAGCCGGGTGCTTCTGCTAGTATTATATAATTTCCGGACAACCCCTTTAAATATCTCACCTCTCTTGGGGACTTGCAGGACATGTGCAGTGAGGCTGTACTTTAAAGGAGAAAAGCTTTTCCTGATGTTCTCATCCATACTGATGGACCTGTGGTGATGTCATCACAGGACCTGCATCCTCCTATCCTCAGAATTACATGATTGTCAGTGCAGTTCCATTACTCTGAGAGAGCTCAGGACCTGTCATGATGTCCTTACGTGGTCCTTGAACTTTCCAAACCTTCGAACCTCACTGATGATGCAGGCTTTGCATCATCGGTGCAGTTACTGTTAAATATAGTCAAGCGGCCTCTGCCAAACCGTCCGACCAGAAATCTGCCTGTTGGAGCTGATTCTACAGTAAGCCGGATTGGGGTTATGCACACTGACGCTCTAATATGCAATGACTGGGTCAGGTGTAAATGATAGTTAGGAGTTTTTGTTTGTGACGCCAATTGCAGCGTGCGCAGGGTACAATCTCAGGGCCCTTTAAGGTGTTGCAACTCACGTACCAGGTGAGGAATGCCAGAGTGGTGTAATGTCTCTGTGTAGTAGTAGGTATAGTGTCAACGGTGTCTCCTACCTTGGTACGGCTGGACTCCTGGATCCTGGCTCACTTGCAATAAATGAGTGTTGCTAGTAGGAGTAATTGAGGAACTTGGTAGCAATGAATGAGATCCAGACTTGAAATATAATTCAACTTGTCTTTACTGGAGGCAGCATTAATCCACATGAGATACAGCAATGTTCTTGGGTCCCAGCAGGTATTGGCAATGTATGGCAGGGATTACTATCTCTTCTGCTCCTATCATATGCCTTGAGAATATGGCAGGAATCTATATCTTCTGCTCTGTCTATCTTCTGCTGTGTATGGGACTGACTAGCTGAGGAGGAATTTGGCTTCTCCTGGTCTCTGGATGGTGCTCACAGTTGTGCTCACAGGGAATGGTTCGTCCTGGAGTTCTGGAGATGGCTGCTTGCTTGTCACCAGTTGAGGCTGAAGGGCTCAGACTGGGAATGGTGATCTTTGATGGTGGTCCTGATTTGGGATCCCTGTTTCTGGGAGCTCCTACTTGCACAGCCTTCCCCTTGCAGGGAGAGCTGGAACACACTGGATCTAACTGTTTTTTCCCTCCCTTGCCGCAGGGCGTGGGAAACTCCACTTCCCTTAAGCAGGGGGGACAGAACAGAACTGGAACGTTCCATTCTGAATGGCCATACATTAAAACTATTCCTACCAACGATGCCGCCACCTGCTTGTAGACCTGAAACATTACAAAGGAAATATCACATTTAAAATAGGTTCAACTGCACAGTGGTGAATGACATGAGGAAATCACATCAAATGACCGTGTTGATGCCCTAAGCAGATTGTAGAGGGGTAAAAGCGTTAGTAACCCCACTCTGGGATCTTACAATTCCCAGTTTGACCTTGATGGTAGTCCTGATAACTATGGAGATAGGCTACTTGGACAAAAGTCCCTTTACCTCTAGGAATTCAACAGTTTAGTATATCAGGTGCCTTTGTCACTGATTGTTTCCGGAACACTCTCATGTGATTGGAATCGCTAGATGTTTTGTTTCTGCTCTTCTAGTATATAGCCAGCACTGTGTCACTGTCTCCTCTACTGGAATACTGTGGAGGTACTGCTTCCAGAATACAACAGGAGCAGTCGGTGGCTGGGCTGCTGCACTGTCCACGGAAAACTCCACTTCTTTTGCCCAAGCACTCTCTACATGTGCTCACTCCAGCCCTGCTCTCTTTCTTTTCAAGGACCTTCAGTCTACGAACATATGACCAACAGGTCCTGCAGCATGTACACAATGTCATGACATAACACAGTTTTGACACTAGGTGGCAGCATAGCAATGGACGAGTCGATTCTAATGAATCGATTCGTCTCATCAGCAGGACTTCTTCACCTGTGGGAGGCTGTTCCCAAAAGCAGAAAAGCACCTACCTTCTGCTAGATTGACAGGGCCGAACATTTAGCTTTGACTTGACAATTTCCTGCCTGCACCGCTGCTCTGATTAGCAGAGCAAGGGCAGAGGCTCAGCTTTGGAGCCAATTTAAAGACACAGTAACAACCAACTAACACGTAACAGTTATTCAATAGTCTCACACATTTTTTAGAGAGGGATTCTCTTCACACCTTACAAGCTGATCACATTGGGTCCAACTACTCCAAGCCCCTGGTGATCAGCTGGCTATCCAATTAAAAGCGACTTGTCAACTCTCCTGACACATCAGGTTAAATAAATTCTTGCATTCTCCATAGAAATTATAATTATTGAGCATCTACGTATAAGAGATTCAGTTCAGTGTGTGGCTCTTGACCCTAACATGGGACCATACCCAAGATGGTGGGTGACAGAGGCAAAATTCTACATAGTTACACTCACAGGCATTTGGTTTGGTGGTTACAGTCACAGATGGGTACAGAGCTTGGTTAGAGTAGAATGACACAAGGCTTAATGGTTACAGTTATCTGGTGGGCAGACAGCTTGCTGGTTACAGTTCTCTGGCGGACACACAGCTTAGTGGTTACAATTATCTAGTGGTCAGACAGCTTACTGGTTACAGTTCTCTGGTGGACACACAGCTTAGTGGCTACAGTTATCTGGTGGGCAGACAGCTTACTGGTTACAGTTCTCTGGTGGACACACAGCTTAGTGGTTACAGTTATCTGGTGGGCAGACTGTCACGGATGTAATAGGGGAGAACACCAAAAGACAACAAGAAGGAAGGGTAAAGACACTAGGCCTCACCGCTAGGGAAGGAAAAGGGTCACCACCTATAAAACCCTGCTCCTGGCCCTAACTCCTATCCGTATGGGCACCTCTCGATGGTAGACATGCCCATACACAGGAACCTAGAAAACCCTGGTGACCCTCGGATGCCCTAAAGGTAATGACAGGACAGAGACAACCCGTTCCTTCCCTGGTGAAGGAACTAGCATCTCGCTGAGGCCTAGTAAACAACCAGGGGGGGTAAACAAAATGGATGAACAGGACTTCAAGACAAACCACACTCCAGCTCTTCCAAAACCAAATGAAGCTATCCAGAGCAAGGAGTGATGGGTAAAGTCAGACTAAATAGGGATGGGTAAGGGTCACATGATCCATATGTGGACATACCAGCAACACACAGACAAAGTGAAACCAAAAGAGGCTGTCGGATCACTAATGTGCAGATAATCTTTCAGACCTTCTAAGACCTGTCACAGGAGTGACACAGACACCTTACTAGTTACAGTTCTCTGGTGGACACACAGCTTAGTGGTTACAGTTATCTGTTGGGCAGACAGCTTACTGGTTACAGTTTTCTGGCGGACACACAGCTTACTGATTACAGTTCGCTAGTGGAATGGCGGCATTGGTTGGAAGGAGCAATTCATCCTATTATGGTAATTACGGATCACAAGAATCTGGCCTACCTGGAGTCGGCTAAGCGACTGAACCCAAGGCAGGCCAGATGCTCATTGTTTTTCACCAGATTTAACTTCATCGTCACTTACCTCCCTGGGGTTAAGAACGTCAAGGGACGGTATCGCACTACAATAGTATTCTATATATATTGTAACAAAGGGAGTCCATAATATAAAGTCAACAATAGATAAATCCACAGAGGAAGGCTTCATCGAAACGTGCGTTGGGGTGTGCAGTTCTCCTGAGGGTCTTCATAATATGATGGGTATGTAGCCTATGTTATTTGTTGTTTATTAGTTGTATTGTGTTATCTAGGTGGGAGACCCTTTTCTTTTGTATTAGATACCTGTCTGACCTTTTTGTCCCGACACTTGCACTTTACTAATAGGTAGTGAGTATCTATTTATGATATACAGGATTTATCTATTTTTGACTTTATATTATGGACTCCCCTTGTTACAATATATATAGAATATCATTGTAGTGCCATACCGTCCCTCAGGGGAACTGTAATTTTTCTACTGTAGTTTTTATCTCTGATAATCATGTTATGTCATTTAATCATGTAATAAAGATATTTTTATATTTAAGCCATTTAGACTCCAGTGTCTTTTTGTAGGTATTTATATTGGTGTAGAGTTGGCTTGTAAGAGGGGTTTTGTTTGAACCTTTTGTTCACATTTTAGGCATAACCATTTTGTATTAATGTTTTCATTTCAGAGGGTTGCAGGGGGTATAGGGCCCTCGTTCTCGTGATCGGTAGGGGTCCCAGCGGGAGGACCCCCATTGATCTAATAGCTATTCTCTATCCTGTGGATAGGGGATAACTTCAAACAACTAGAAGACCCCTTTAAGAAAGAAAAAAATGTTCCAGAATCATTTTACATGAGGTAACAGTTCAAAGTTAAATATTGTAATACACGGATATAATACAGGTACACTTTAAAGTCTATGTACACCTTCAGATGCAATTTTTTTTAAAGATTGTATTTTTCTCATTTTTTGCTAAAAAGCATTTTTTTCAATTGGCCTTTATTAAAAATATTGAGCTGTTCTGTCACAAAGGGTTAACAGTTTTTCTAGCTGTGCGGCTGGTACTTTCACTTTCACTTTGTGCCCGTCATCTAATAACCCTTATCCCTAAATTACTGAGAGGTCATAAACACTTATTTAAGCCACATTCTTATCAGTAGGATAAGAACTGAGCTATAATATGTGTTTATAATGTCAGAAAGCAGAGATAAGGAGCCCAACAGCTCCTGGTCTGACGGAAAAGACAGAAAATCCAAAGGGTGCTACTAGAGCATGTCAGCTCTGTACAGAAAAATGGAAGCCATATTTTTAATAAAGACCAATTTAAAGAATAATTTTGAGCTCAAAATGAGTACAATGCAATAATAATAATAATAATAAAAAATGCCCCCAAAGGTGTACATAGCCTTTACGTAGCAGAAGACCTCTTGTTAAAGAGACATTTGTATATAAAAATGTCCTCTTAACATAATATGTGCATTAGTATTTACCTCTATATGATGGATATCTGCAGGTGACCATGCATACCGCACACTTCTCTATTGCTTCATACGTATAATTGATGGTGCCCTTTACTCCATCAGTGGATTCATGAAGTGACAGAGGGAATGATTAATTTACCTAATTCTTTCAGGAATGTCCCTGTCATTGAAGTATCTCCAGAGTATTAGGTTAGCAGGGTTTCTATCAGCATAATGGCTCTCACTGCTCTGCTGCTCATTCTCTGGTTGTTGCTTTCAATATCTGAATAAATATTAGTGTCTTTAATATTGTATTTAACTTCAGTACTGACTACAGTACTATCAGTGTTAATCAGGATGGTGTTCAATTTTGCATTGTGTTGTCCATGTATCTATCTATCTATCTATCTATCTATCCATCATATATCTAACCCATTTCTATCTATATCTATATCATCTTTATCTATCTATCATATCTACGGTATCTATCTATCTATTATCTATCTATCCATATATTATCTATCTATCTAGCTATCTATCTAGCTATCTCTCTATCTAAAACATATCTATTAGTGATGAGCGAAGGTTATAAAAATTCCATTCGGCTGCTTCGCCGAACTTCACGAAGAAATTCGCTTCATGACGAATTACTTTGTCACAAAGCGTGTTTCTTTGTAAGTAGCGGGCCAACTGATGGGGAATGGCTATTGCACCGAGCCCCCCATCATTGAACCCCTCAGATGCAGCATTCATCACTGATCACGGCATCAGAGAATAATAGTGAGGGCTTTCAGGGGTTAATCTGTTGGTAAAAAAAACTCACCTTATCCATTTGAGCGCAAAGAGGCTACCACGGCCATCTTGATTGAAGATACCTCGCAAAATCTCGTGCGCTGTGTGATGACGTCATCATGCTGGCTCGTGTAGTGACGTTATACGTCACCGTTCACAAGATGTCGCGCTGGGTCTTTAATCAAGATGGCCGCGGCGGCCACTTTGCGCTCAAATACATAAGGTGAATATTGCTTTTTTTAACCATCATTTCAGAGAAAATAGAGGGAGGAAATGAGATGCAAATGAGCTCTTAACAAGCTCTGCCTCTAATACCACCAGATGTAAGGCAGCTATCATCTCTTAAAATAAGCCTTGAGACATGACTTGGATATTAAATAAGCCAGCGTCACATCTGCAGACAGCTGTTTTGGGGTGTTTGCCCCTCATCAGTGCAGAACAGAGAGTACTGGCTTATCTGGGTGTGGGTGGCCTGTGGCCGGGTCAGGGGGGAACTAACTCTTAGTTCCCCCTGAGAGGGAAAATTAATAAATTACCAAAAAGCATGAGGAAATTTGGCTCCACAGATAATCAAATTTTCCCTGAAACTCACATCGAAGTCCACTTCAGACACTTTGATTCTCTAAACCCTTATATATCTATCTATTTCTAGTTATCTCTCTAAAATGTATCATATCTATCTATCTATCTATCTATCTATCTATCTATCTATCTATCTATCTATCTATCTGTCTCTCCTATCTATCTATCTATCTATCTATCTATCTACCTACCTATCTATCTCTCTCTCTCATATCTATCTATCTACCTATCTATCTATCTATCTATCTATCTATCTATCTCATATCTATCTATCTATCTATCTATCTATCTGTCTCATATCTATCTATCTATCTATCTATCTATCTGTCTGTATGTCTATCTATCTAGTCTATCTGTCTCTCATATCTATCTATTTATCTATCTATCTATCTATCTATCTCATATCTATCTATCTATCTGTCTATGTCATATCTATCTATCTATCTATCTATCTATCTATCTCATCAGGGGCGTAGCTAAAGGCTCATGGGCCCTGATGAAAGAGTTCAGCTTGGGCCCCCTTCCCTCAGTGCTTTGTGGCCAGGGGCAGAGAAGCACATTGCCTTCGTGCTGCCTGAGGCAGAAATTGAAATGGTACACCCGCCCCTTGCCAAATTCTTGACCTAACCCCTTCCCTCCAGTCAGAGGTCTGACTTGAACAACATGCACTTTCTATAATACTGGTTTCTTCTTATGCAGCACACAGGTCTTTGGCCCCCTCAGGCTCCTGGGCCCGGTAGCGACTGCTACTTCTGCACCCCCTATAGCTACGCCCCTGTATCTCATATCTATCTATCTATCTATCTATCTATCTATCTGTCTGTATCTCCCATATCTATGTACAATCTCTCTGCCTGTCCATCCGTTCATCTTTCTATCTATAGAAAAGATCTTTTGTCTTTCAGATAAATTTTTTGAACGCATCTTATTGTGCTTTTTTTTTTTTTTGCAGATAACCTCCAGCTAAACCAATCACATGTTAAATTTCCCATGGCAAACATTCGTTATGGTTAAAATTGTCCATCTTCAGGCCTTTCCTTCTATGGACCACATTTAGGACGACTTTTGATTTGACTCTTCCTCTCACAAGTCGTATAAAGAGGAAGCGCTATTTTTGTCCTTCAGATCACTTCTCCACAAGAGATGCTCGTGTGAGTCACAAGTATAGACAGTCCCAGAGACATCCACTGCTTACACAGCCACATCACGGTTTCTCAACCCACAAAAACATCCCCTATAACCCAACGCCCCAATGAAATATCCCAGATTTACTGCTAACACAATCCACTTGCAATCTTCCCCTGTTCTCACGCTTAGAGATAAGTCTTAATGGTCTATTCTGTAACTGACAAAAAAAATCTTCTAATGCAGGATTTGGAGGCCTTGGCCATCCGCCCATGTCCATGCACAGGGCTGCTACATATTAGATCTCCCAGACAGTGAAGGAGAAGCAGTGGGCTTGCTCTTTTTGTATAGGGGGGATGCAGTCAGCTGCCTCTTCCCACCCACCTCAGCACAGTCCATAGTTGCAGTACTAAAAGCTTGTGTTCATTCCCCCACATGCCTCCTCCTCCTCTTCGTCTTCTTCTACATCAGCCTCAGTGTCAGCAGCACAGGGAGAAATATCTGCTGCCAGTAAGGAGCCCAGACAACGCCGTGGCCAGGAGAACCTTACCGCCTGACCCTCTAATTATAATCGCTCTTAATTGTGGTCCTGATACTAAAAGCTCCATAATACATCACAAAAGTTCATGGCTAGGGACCCCCTTTCCTGGTCACCCTCGGTCTTCGTGTATATGGATGCTACTGTCAATATCGGATTCTCCCCTTCGGAGCTCTTGATGTAATTACAACATCTGTTTCAAGTAGAGCAAGCCTTTCTACCGGGGCATCGAGCAATCGTGGGGATTCCACTTTCCGCTATGTTTATGAGGTAACACATCCCCCGTTCGGAGAATCCGGAGAGAAGCAAACGCATCGTCTTGTGTTTTGTATTTCACTGCTGCCAAATAATGAGCCTGGGCTTAACCTGACAATGCTTCCAGACCGGAGCCTGATGTCTGTTCCCCCCTTAGTCTGTAACGATGAAGATCTCCCTCAGTTTCATCTCTAAGGAAAAATCATTCATGACGGGTTTGGGATCTAGACAATAGGAGCTCTTCTTTTTTTTTTCTACTACTGCTTTTTTGTGTCTGGGGTCATTTCTGGAGTATTTTTTACCTTAAGATAAATCAGGAGGAATGAACCGGCGGTTGGTTAACATCTTGACAGCATTCCTTGCATTATGCTTTGAGATCGATAACTTAAGGTAGGCAGCATGAATGATACTGTCCCTGATATTGATCAGCTGTGGGTTTTATTAGACATACGTGTGATTTGTGTATGTTTGATTGTGATTTCATCAGATTTTGGATTGGTATTATGTCCATGTATAATACATATGGTTCAGTAATTGTCTACGACAGAAGTTAAAGTGCACTGGATGCTTCCTGGGTATCCATAGAAAGAGCGGATTCTCCAGATCCTCCAATGGAGTCATGATATCCAAGATCTCTCTATTTATCTATCTACATATCTATCATCTATCTATCTATCTATCTATCTATCTATCTATCTATCTATCTATCTATCTATCTATCTATCTATTATATCTATCTATCTATCTATCTATCTATCTATCTATCTATCTATCTATTATATCTATCTATCTATCTATCTATCATCTATCTACATATCTATCCATCTATCTATCTATTATCTATCTATCTATCTATCTATCTATCTATCTATCATCTATCTATTATCTATCTATCTATCATCTATCTATTATCTATCTATCTATCTATCTATCTATCTATCTATCTATCTATCATCTATCTATTATCTATCTATCTATCTATCTATCTATCTATCTGTCTATCTATTATCTATCTATCTATCATCTCTCTATTATTTATCTTTCTATCTAGCTATCTATTATCTATCTATCTATCTAACTATCTATCTCTATCTATTATCTATCTATCTCTATCTATTATCTATCTATCTGTCTATCTATCATCTATCTATCTATCTATTATCTATCTATCTATCTATCTTTCTATCTATCTATCTCTATCTATTATGTATCTATCTGTCTATCTATCTGTCTATCTATCTAGCGCACCATTTTACTCTATGTCCATAGGTTTACTTACATTACTATAAGAAACTACAGATGACACATTGTCATATCCCAATGAGTTGTGTTAAATTACAAACTCAGCCCTGCTACATCTGCATACATAACTATACAGTCCAATACATTGCAATCTTCACGTTGCAGGTTGAGGCTACATGAGGAACATTCAGCCTGTGGCTATATTGGCTTAATATGAGAATATTCTGGTGGAGCGTTCTTGTTTTGCCGTTTTCATACATATTCAATATCTGGAAAGGTCATGGGATTTTTGCTTTTAATAAGCCCGGGGATGATTTATTAGAATGTATTTTACGTGCTTTTTTTATTACAGCGCGAGATTCATTTATATTATTGAGAGGACTGATGATGATATTTACAGTCTAAATAAAATGAAGATAAATGAATATATATATTATTTTTATTGTAGTTGTACAGCTGCCATACTATACGTTCCAGTCTAGCACATGTAACCTGCATTCATCTGTACAGTGGAATCCCAGTGAAATGTATTCCTCCATCCGCCAAAACTCATGCATTGGTAATCTGTAAATTGCAGTGACGGATGAGATGACCTTTATATAGATTTGGACCACATAAAAAAAACAGTCTTTGGTAATTTGGAGAAAATTGTTGGACGGCAAAGGGGTTGCCATTCTTATTATATGACATCGCTTGATTAGAGTATCAGCACTGCTAATAAAGCCGGGATTATTCCTCCCATTGTAACCAGGTTGTCGTACAGGCCCGGCTGTTCTGATGCCACGTAGAGTTAACGTTACCTTTGTGAAATATACAAGAGCCGCTGTGGCAACAAATATAGGTCAACTGCATTACAGATCTGAGATAAATGGAAGCTACAGGACATAGTGAAAACACCATATAAATAAAAATGTCTGCCGCCTGATCTTACTATGAGATTATCATCTAGAGGCAAAGCAGAGACGGTCGAGTCAAGAGTTTATATAGAGAGAATTACTACGAAATGTGGAGTAATAGCAACAGAATAAGAATATTTTATTTATTTATTTATTTATTTATTTTAAGTAGTCACATTTTAATCTGTCCTCCATTGTCCTCCTTTATAAAAGCTCAGTGACTCCATTATAGACCCCACAGGGGTCACCACCTATCTTGTCCTTGCACCTTAATGGAAAATCGAGTGCTCACTAGTTATACAGTGATCATTGTCGGAATAGGAAGAGAGTCTGGAAAAGCTGGGTGACAACATTGCAGTCTTGAAAAAAATTGATAATACTGGGAAATAGCTGCCTAGAGTTTTCCTTATGGGAAATAAGGTTTATTACCTGTGTGATACAGTTACATAGTCTTGGCTATTATAAAGGCTGTTATTATTATACGGTATATGTATATTTAGAAATATCTTAAAGGGGTATTCCTATCTGAAGAAGAGACATCCTAATGCTTTGACATGCCCTCACTTCATTATCATGTGCCAGTCCTAAGAATGAGGGGGCAGAAGCCCCTTGAAGTGTCCTTGCACAGGTCTTGTCCACCCGCTGCTCAGGGAATTGTTAACACAACTTCATTCAAGTGGATGGAGCCGTGCTACAGTTCCCTGCGCAGCAGGTGGATGGGAGCGGCGCTGAACTGGGAAACACTGTGAAGGTTAAACACAGCAACCTCTTCATTTTGGGAATCCTACGGTCCTGGCGGCAGAACCTCCCAGCAATTAGAGAGTAATGACATTTTGGCAAATGTGAAACCCCTATTCACTTCTAATGTTAGGAATAGCCCTTTAAAGATGTCTTCGTACAAGGTTTAAATCTCAAACTACGGAATAAAAACTAATTTTGCTTATTGTATTGCGCATTCCACTAATAATGAACTTGGTGATTTGTGTAGGTCGGCTTACTGTAAGGAGCATGACACCAGGTCTGGGAAATCTCCATCCCAGAGCATGTCCCCTTCTGATTTTTTGGACAAACTGATGGGAAGGACGTCTGGATATGATGCAAGAATTAGACCAAACTTTAAAGGTAAGATAGTTTATAACCGTTCTCATTACTAGTTATAACCCGTAGAGGGGATAATAGCTGGACACATGGCTGACAGTTCATTCAAGACTAGTAACATCACAGACAGGCCAGGCCTACAACCACTTTCTCCCGAGTACAGGGAAATACAATGGGTCTCATGTCTGAAAACTGGTATACAGAAAAAGTGGAAGGGTTGCCCATAGCAACCAATCAGATTACTTCTTAAATTTTTAAACCCGATCTGGAAAAACGAGACTTGGAATCTGATTGGTTGCTCCATTTTTTTCAGCACTGGAGTCATACATGAACCCCATTGTGAAATATTATAGAATGATAATCTAACATGGACCATACTACACGTAGGCCTCATTCACACGTCCATTCCGTGCTATATCAGTGACTGTCCATGATCCATTTATATTGGAACCATGGTTCTATGGTTTTCAGTCCATGTGTCATCCGTGTTTCACGAACACTGCAGGCTGAAAACTGGTTTCTAGAACATGTTCTAGCAATGATCAGTGAAAAGCACAGCCAAACAGTGAATAAGAACATTGAAGTCAATGGGTATGTGTGCTGTCGTGTGAAAGAGGCCTTAAAGGGGTTGTCTCACTTCAGCAAATGGCATTTATTATGTAGAAGAAGCTAATACAAGCCACCTACTAATGCATTGTGATTGTCCATATTGTCTCCTTTGTATCTGGATTCATTTTTTTCCATCACATTATACACTGCTTGTTTCCATGACTACGACCACCCTGCAATCCATCAGTGGTGGCCGTGCTTAAACATTATTGGAAAAGGAGCTGGTATCTCTGGTGGCCAGGACCACAAAGCACACATAAGCTAGTGCTTTTTCCTATAGTGTGCAAGCACGACCACCGCTGCTGGATTGTAGGGTGGTCGTAACCATGGAAACGAGCAGTGTATAATGTGATGGAAAAATGAATCCAGCCAGCAAAGAAAGCAATATGGACAATCACAATGCATTAGTAAGTGCCTTGTATTAACTTCCTCTACATAATAAATGCTATTTGCTGAAGTGAGACAACCCCTTTAAGAAACACATATACAGTAGATGACAGTTAACTTTTTTTTTTTTTTTTTTTATCTTTTCCATTTCATTAAACTTAAAAGAACAGCCTTGGACAAGATGAAAAGGCATATAGATGCTGGGACCTCATCAATGACATTTCTTCTATGGGAGAAAGTGGCACCAAGTGTTCAGTTCCCCTGCGGCGCCTCTGCAGGGGAACTGGAGCATTATATAGTGCTTATTGAAGTCAGTCAGGGGTCTCCAGGGACTCTTTGTACTTGCTTTTCACTCTGGTTAATTGATGGAGGTCCCAAACGAGGGACTGCTATCGATTAATGCGCTGAATTGGAAAATGGGCTTTCAAAACCGTACGTCCCCTTTAATTACAATCCTAGCTACAGTGAACTATTTCTATCCCATTATAATGACAGAAGCCATGATTTATTTGGTGCATGTATACAAGGAATGATGCCTATGTGGGACCAGTGTTCTGTCTGTATTTCGAGACTTTATAAAAGATGGGTGTTACATGTTTGCTCTTGATCTTGATTTGGTAATGTCATTTTCTAGGCTAAGAGGTTTGAAGATGTTTATATAGTGACGTTCTGCCCCTTAAAAATTAATTCCTTTTGTTCTGTAATTCTTTTTATAGATTCTGTTCAGCCTTACGTTACACTTATCTCTTTCTGGGTAAGTTGGGTAACAACCAATATGGCTCCCATTCAGTTTTCCATAGGGTGTCCCTCCGGTTTCACAGGCTCTTCAATTTATAGCTATGAATCCAAAGGCTCTACTATACCCAGTGGAGGCTAAAAGAGGGTCTCTGACCTCCACTGGTCCGGGATATGTCCCATACATGGAGCACAGTCTGCTGTGCTATAGCAAAAAAAAGCATACGTCAAAGGCATTGGTTGGAGGTATATATATGTCGATCAAATTTGGCAGAACTGCAATTCACAACTCTAGGAAAGCTTGATGGTAAAATTAATAAAAGTAAGAAATAGCTGAATAGAATTGTACAACCCAAAATTGATATTTATTGATAACTTACAGATGTTAGGCAGGGTTCACAGCGGTACGGCTCCATCAGTTTCCATTCTGGATGCAGCTTTTTTTACCGGACAAAAAAGTCCTGCATGTTCTTTTTGATGAAATCTGCATCAGACGTCCCAATGGAGCCACCGATGCAGATGTGAACATAGCCTTACATACTCCAAAAAAGCTTTTTTAGTACAGAAATATTTTTCATATTTTACGAAATGTAAACAGTTGTACAAAAACTATGACAAAAGTCACACGGGTAATTCAAATTTTTTGCGTAGTTTTGCATTCATTTTTGAGGTCTATATGTGGTCTGTGATTCCAAATGCATTGCAAGAGTTTGCTGTGACCAAAAACACAAAATAAGTCTAAAAAATATATATTGGAGTAGATATATTATATCTCTCCCCAGGTGCATGATGCACACCTACAGTCTATACATGTGTTAACTCTGAAGCTGTTTTTGCAAGCAAAACAAGAATAAAATAGCACTAAGGCCTCATGCACACAAACGTATTTTGTTTCCTTGTCCTTTCCATCTATTTTTTTTGCGGATAGGATGTGGATCCATTCATTTCAGTGGTTCCGCCAAAAATGCGGACAGCACACTGTTGGCTGTCCGCATCCGTATGTCCATAGCCCCGCAAAAAATATAGAGCATGTCCTATTCTTATCTGTTTTGTGGACAAGGGTAGGCATTGTTACAGTGGACCTGCAAAAAAACAAAAACGGATGCAACACGGATGTCACACAGACGTCATCCATATCTTTTGCGGATCCACATTTTGCGGACTGCAAAATACATACAGTCGTGTGCATGTAGCCTAAGGCTGGGTTCACATGACCGTTTAGCTTTCTGTTCTTCTAAACCGTCAGAAGAGAGGAAAAAAAAAACAGGATCCTGTAAAAAAAAACAATACTGTTGCATCTGATGTCATCCGTTTGAGCTATTTCTGTCTGTGATCCATTTTTTTAGACAGAAAAAAAGTCCTGCATGCAGTACTTTTTTTCCCCCCGTCTAAAAAAATCTCAGGTGGAAATGGCTCAAATGGATGACATCAGATGCAACAAGATCGTTTTTTTTTTTTACAGGATCCTGTTTTTTTTTTCTCGCTCTTCTTCTGATGGATCAAAAAAATGGAAAGCTAAATGTTGGATGTTAAAGGGGTTGTCCCATGAAAAATATTCTACATTTTTCAAACCAGCACCTGGATCTAAATATTTTTGTAATTGCATGTAATTGCATGTAATTAAAAATCTACCATAGCCACTGAGTTATTCAGTAAAATGTATCTGTATAGCGCCACCTGCTGTTTGTGTTTTTTCTTATTTCTTTGACCTGATCACTGAGAAGGCCGCACATGCTCAGTTTCATCCATCCACTGCCTCCTGAACTGTGATAGGTAGAGCTGAGACACGCCCCCCTAGCTGCGGCAGAAAAGACACTCCCTTGAGCTGTCAGCTTGATATAAATCTAGCAGAAAAATGAATGTGGAGATCTCTGGATCCATGTGAGGTACAGGGCTGGTTCTAGCTTTGTTAGAAATAGACTGTCATGTACTGTATGGTGTCTGGTATTATTTCTTTATATTAATCATGGGATAACCCTTTTAACTCAGCCTAAAAAGTCATGAAAACCTGACTATACGCTGTGTGTGAACAGAGCCCAAGTCAATTTCACAGCTATTAATGTAATCAGAGAACTGCACACCGCACTTTAAATCTCTTAGCAAAGAAAATGTTTGTGAAATGTGATGTATGTAAATGGTGTTCAATTATTACTGATTATTTATATACAGAATATATATATATATATATATATATATATATATCCTCTAAGCTCATCTTGACTCATGCCTGCATTAAACTGTCCATCTTCTCATATGTGTCTTCCAGCTATCAATCCATCATGTGATAGACATTGTTCCAATACATTCCATCCATCCATTACCTCGTCTGGAATAACATTGATCATGAATAATGGATATCTGGTGAACAAAAAAAAAAAAGCTATATCTCTTTTGAAGAGGATTTCCTCAGTGTCCCTTAGCAATTACCTGCAATTGTTAACATCCAGTACATTACATGGTTCTTGTGCGAGGACATCTGTCACGCTGCAAAATAACGCATTTCTTACTGGCAGGAGTTACGGCAGTATTGGCTGTTGGAGAGACTGACTACATGGAGGCAGGCTGAACATTTTATATTACGTATCATTTTTTTTCCCTTAGAAGACTATTGTGCGTGATACTTGACATAAGCATATTTGCTTCCAGATTATCATACACAGAAGATTTACAAGAGATCAAGAGATCTGAGAGTGCTTTTCTCATTGCTGAACATGTAGAGCCTGGCTCAGGAAGCTGATACCACTTTATAATTACTTATAGTTTACAAATTTATTCCCTTTCTATTAAGCCCACTTTAGTGATTACTTTTTTTAGGATTCTGGGCCGTTCTATAATTCACTGTATATGTGTATGCTCTACAATAGGGATGCCTTGATTTGTATGCATAGATGCTATTCAAGAGGTTGTCCCACAATGAAACATCTTCATCATTTCTCTGTTAGATCTCCTAAGACACAACAAATTCAATGAGAATTCTTTAAAATTGCTCCTTTGTCTAGATATTGCCCTTACATACTTGCTATAGTGCCCCCTGGTGTTCTTCTTATTCCCACTCAAAAAGTCCACCTAATGTGTCCAGTGCTGGTGGTCACACGTGCCCAGTAGATCAGTCCCACCACCCAGATCCTCTTATACATGGGCAGTGGAGTGCTTCCTGCTATTGTACGAACCTGCCAAAAAGTATTAGTGCACTCTAGAAGCAGCTTCTCCTAAAATCAAAAGAGCACCAGGGGGCACCATATGTACCATCTGATTATGTAGATATGTGATCTGCACCACAATTTGGTGGTTTGGATGCTCGTGAGAGAAGCGTATTTTGAGAGTAGAAATATCCACGGCACTCCAATTAAGGTATATGCAATTCTTTTTAATAATGAAAAAAAAAATATTCCATACAGTGTTATTTATATCCAGGGGTAGAAAAAAAGTATTAGCCACATTGTATTCCCCGGACGTTTCGGTCTGAACTAGACCTTTATCAGTGGGATCTCATTGGTGGCAGGAGGGAAGACGCTATCCTGGATAAAACATCATACAGTATGTACTATCTGGGCACAGGAACACTCATCTAAAAATTATTCTAATTAAAAATTATGTTTTGCATTAATTAAGAGAGAAATGTCATATTTTATCATGAGGCAATCCCTTTAAAGGGCAATGAAAGCTGCTGAGTATACAATAATTCTACAGTGTTTATTCATCAGTGATTTATATCCTCAGGATAGGTCACCTGTAAGTGATCAGTTGGGGTCTGACTCCCGGCACCGCTGACGATTCGATTTTTAAAGAGGCCATAGCGCTCTTTTGGGCGCTGTGGCCTCCTCGCAGTTTACCGAGCACAGTGCCGTCCATTGGATAGTGGCTGAGCTTGGTATCACAGCTCAGCCTCATTCACTTGAGCGCCGGAGCACCGCAGCCTCTTCAAACAGCTGATCGGCGGGAATGCTGGGAGTCAGACCCCAACCGATCATATATAGGTGACATGCAGTACTATAAGTAGTGCACTAGGAAGAGGCCGTGGTGCTTACCAGAGCAACGTAGCCTCTTCAAACAGCTGATCAGTGGGAATGCTGGGAGACGTACCCCAACCGATCCTATATTGATGACCTATCCTATCCAGTATAAAGCACTCAGACAACCCTTTTAACTATTAATTTTAGTATTTATTAATATATATTTACCAAAGGACCTTTCCAACCTTTCGAAGTATCCTAATATGACAAGCATATGGGTAAAAATAACAAATTGCCACATACTTTTCATATCCACTCTGCTTCTACGCAGCACGGTCCATGGTCCCACGCTGGTCTCTGTTTATTGATGACGTGCCGTACTTGTCACTCAATCGCAGCAGTGGTGATATGGACAGCAAGTCACTACTGCAGCAGGGTTGCCAACCAGAATTCTTTTTTCCGGACAACTTATCCCAAAATCACAGACAGCCAACATTTTTTGCGAGCATATTGGAAAACCATAATGAATTATAAAAATTATAAGTAATGAATGTGTATAGCTCAATATACTGATAAGAACTCATTACCTGCATCAGCCACTATATCTCAGCACTGCAGCCTAACTAAAGAACCACAGAACAGTCAAGGCAGGAGCTGAGAGTGACCTGAAAGGTACAGTATGTGTGCATTAGGGTCCATTCAGACGTCCATAAGTGTTTTGCGGTCCGCAACTTGCACATCTGCAAAACGCAGATACCGGCCGTGTGTTTCGTATTTTGCGGACCTCACATGGCCGGTCCTATAATAGAAATGCCTATTCTTGTCCACAATTGCGGTCAAAAATAGTACATGCTCTATCTTTTTTGCAGGGCAGCGGAACAGAACTACAGATGCGGACAGCCCACGGTGGGCTGTCCGCATCTTTTGCGGCCCCTTTGAAATGAATGGGTCAGCACCCATTCAGCAAAATCCACAAGTGTTCCGGAATTTTGTACAGAGAAAATACTACAGCATGCTGCGGTATTTTCTTCGTCCAAAAACCGTACAGTGACTGAACTGAAGACATCCTGATACATACTGAACGAATTGCTCTCCATACAGAATGCATTAGGAAAAAACAGTTTTTTTCCGGTATTGAGCCCCTAGGACGTAACTCAATACCGGAAAACTTTAGCACAAGTGTGAAAGTACCCTTAAGTGGAATCTTTCATTGATAGCATTGCTGATGTTTTTATGAACGTGGTCTACAAATGCATCCATAATGCCTCTATGTTCCTGCACCAGCCATTACATCCAAAGTTATTTATTTGGCTTTGAGTCCTTTTGTATAGCATTGAATGCACAGGGAGATTAATACATGTGGTCATCCAAATCAGGCAGCGAAACGGAAAGGATGAAAGTTATTTATTGTAAGGTGTTTTATGAGCAAAGTGCAATCTAACATAGTTTAATTTATAAGTTACTATGTCATATAGGTATGATGTTTAGGCACGTTGGTGGGCATGCGTGGTGTGCTCTCTAATCACTGCTATGGGAGTTCAGAAAATAGGAGAGCCACCGCTTGGCTATTTTCCGAATTCCTATACCGTGAACAGAGGGTGGCCGCACATGCGCAGCTGCTCTCTGCTCACTTTGCGGGCCTCTTTCTAGGTGGGAACAGCACCTGACAATGATGGCATATCCTAGTGATAATCCATCAATGTCTCGAATCGGGACTACAGTACCCCTTTAAAGGGCTATTCTCTTCTTTGATGTTTATAGCATATACACAGGATAGGTTATAAATGTCTGACAAATGTGGGTCTCACTGATACCGGTCTGTAGTGTAGGTCCCCAACCTTTTCCTGGGTCACTGGCTGCCGCCTTGAGGTGCTCAGGATTATGGAAACAGACAAGCTTGTTTTGCTATCCTGTTTCCGTAACTCCTGTAAGCTGTGCACCGGGGTGCGTTCCCCAGGATACAGCAAAGTCACGAAAGAGGAAAGTAACTCTGACACCAGCCTTTGCAAAAACTGAATTTTACTAACACGTGATAATAAAGACAACCACAAATGCTGAGAACATAAAATAAATTTACATACACCCAGCCCAAAGACTGAGACCCCTGTGTTGCACAGCATGGCGCCCTCTAATGGATGCCAGCGGAAATTACGTGGTAATTTACCTACTGGCGGGTACAACTAAAACTGCCTCGCGGTACCTATTATTACCGTGAAACAAACACGAACAATTGGTTGAGTGCTTAGTACAGACTGGCCTGCGGTGCAACACAACAGTTTACAATCTTACTGTGCTCTATAGTATTACCACCTCCCATAACTAATACGGTAGTATGTGCCTGATTATTACTCCTGAGCAAAACGCTGAACTGGATAGAGTTTGTGAGGGTGTTTATCAGCTCTCAAATGTGCAATGTCCATTTTAGTAATGGAGTCCTTGTAGTGCCAGTAGCAACTCTTTAGACCTGACACAAAGTAGCTGGATACATAAGGATCTGATGGGAAGGTGGCTGCTGGTGCCCTCCTGAATTCAACTGTATAGTTGTCCTCAGAACAGTGATACAGTTCAACACTGTGGGGGCGTCAGTATTTTGTGCTGCACTAAGGTATTGCTAGCTCCCGCCTAGTTTTGTTGCCCCCCTTTCTGTCAATTTGGAGTTGCCTACAACATGGGTAACTTTAAAGTTTTTTTCCAGGGCCACTTTAAGTTCCCAGTCCACTCCTGCAGCCAACAATGCCATTCTGTGTGGCCCCAACCGTTTGGACATACAGTAGCTGCCTACATGTGGTCCCCACATCAGAGAGATAAGGGGTGGCACACAGCAGGGATGAGCAAGCAGTGGCATAGCGTGGGTTGCCAGCACCCAGGGCAAGCCAAATATTGCGCCCCCCCACCAACCTGTGACCACGCCTCTTTTTTTATACAAATAATGCAGTAGATGCCACTGCAGTCCTATGTAACACTACAGATAACACAGGGATAACTCTCTGAGTACAGATAATGTAGTAGATGGGTGTGAGGCCCCAGAATTCAGAACACACACAGTGTGACCTGAAGTCTGGGGCCAGGCTTCGGCATTGTCGCCCAAATTCTATATCCACCCCCCCAAAAAAAAACAACTGATATTTGGATGGACATAACATACATTGCTATGAAATATACAGTAGAATACAGCACACCATACCTCTTACATCCAGTGACATCTCCTGTGATGTAGACTTTCCTCAGCATCTTCATTCGGAGATAGGACTGTCATGATAACTTCTTTCAGCCGCATCTCATCTCTGTAGAGTTTCACAGAATTTTTGGGGGGATTTCTCACTTTTCTATCATCCTCAGGTAACAGACCTCCGCTCCCCCGTAGTGCCCATAACTATAATGCCCTCTGTATAATTATAATATATACTGGCCCCTCTGTATTATTATTTCCTCCTCTGTATTATTATTATTAATATTATAATGTCCCCTCTGTAGTATTATAGTAATAATTATGCCCCCCTTCAGCCCCTCCAGCATACAGTCCAATGTAAGATACAACCTTCCCCCTGCCTTCAGCCCCTCCAGCATACAGCCCATGTAAATAATATCACCCTCCCTCTCTTCACCGCTGGCCTTTAGCCCCTCCAGCATACAGTCCCATAAGATACATCACTCCCCCTGCCTTCCAGCCCTTCTTGCAAACAGTCCCATGTAAAATCCAGCACTCTTCCTGCCTTCAGCTCCTCCAGCATACAATCCTATGTAAAATAATATCACCCCCCCCTGCCTTCAGCCTCTCCAGCATACAGTCCCATGTAAATAATATCACCCCCACTACCCTCTCTTTATACCCCTCTAACATACAGTCTCCAGTACAAAGATTATTCCTTCTCCCTTTAGCCCCTGCAAAAAGCCCCCAAGTAAAAATAACAGTCACTATTCTCCTCCACATACTGACCTGCTGCAGACTCTGCTCCTCTCTCCAACATCCTGCTCTGTAGAATCTCCCGAACATTTTTAGGCCCGCCCCCTGGATGATGAGACTCCGCCTCTTCCCCTGACATCATACCTCCTAGGATCAACTCCATTCTAGACACTTCGGTCGCTCTACTGCCTCATAGGCTTCAGGCCACTAGCCTGAAGCCTATGAGGAAGAACGGAGGGGACGGGAGCCATAGGCTCCCATGGCCCTCATTGAAGTGTTTGCTGCCTGGCGCCCCCTGCAATTTTGTGCCCGGGGCAGCAGCCCCCACGGCCCCCCCCCAGGCTACGCCACTGTGAGCAAGTACTAATAGTCCTCTCTAGGTCCTCCATACATCAGGAGAATGGGATCCCTTTTCCCTGTTTGGCACTCCATAAAATGAGAATATAAGTTAGAGGTGATCATCTATGGATCTGGTCCTCTACACTATAGCTTATGGGAGTTGTGAAATGATGGGCTGTCACTCCAACACTCATAATGTAGAGAACCACATGTATGGTTATTCTCTTCCTCTCTGGAATGCTGATTTGGGAAGAAGGGGACCCCACTCTCCCAACTTCTGGGACCTGTGAGAGGAAGCTGCACCTATCAGACATTTATGTCTCAGATGATGATGCCATTGCAAACAGTCTGTCAATTTCCCCCTTGGAACAGAAAAGGTTGTGCAACTCTACTATAATGCAATCATTCCTTTCTTCCTTTTTCAAATCTACTTATCTTTCTATACCTATATGCTGCATGCTGGCCCATGGGGGGGGGGGGGGGCGCGAGATGCAGGGAGTGGAGAGGATGGGATAGGTGACTGAGGATGATGAGGGTGGTTGTAGTTCTCATGGCGGCTAATCTTGGCTCTAGCCCTCTCCTGGGCTGTGCTGGCAGTGAATGGAGGCAAACCCTTGGCTTGGGGCTCCTGCTTGGTGGTGGCTGGATGCCCTTGATGATAGATGGTTGGCAGAGTGCAAGATAGGAGAACAAGTGCAGGCAGTGACCAGGTCTGCATGCTCAGAATAAATAAAGTTTCTCTTTACTAAATATATGATGATGGTTGCAGTACAAATATAAGTAGTAGGTCCAGCGACTGGGCCACAGGGGTGGGCGTGAGTATGGGTGGCCGGATGGGTGCAGCAGTAGTACTCATGGTTCTCTGAAGCTCCCTGGGCCTTCATGCAGTGATGGGAACGGCACACTGGTTCTTCCCTTCAGGACACTCTCCAGTTCTGGGTTCTCTTGCCTGATGGTGGTCCAGGTGCCCTTGATATTGATGTTTTACGGTACGAGGCAGGTTCCCGGTTGTCAGGACACCAGCACCTTGAGGTGCAAATGTAGGATAGAAATAATTAGGGAAACAGGAAACAATTCTTTACTGAAGATCTACAGTGTCCTCAGATGGTACAGGTCTCACAGCTGCACAGATAACCATAGGCAAAACCGGTATCTAATTAGATGTTTTAAGCAATCTTACTTATCCTGCACTTTATTAACTGAATTGTACACACAAGAATTCAGGCACAGGGTGTAGACTTTACTTCTGGCAACCCAAAGGGCGGTTCTCCCTAATGGCAGGCAAACTCTTCTGCTCCAGTCTTTGAACAGATTACTGTACTTACGGTACACTTCCACAGGATCCACCTTGGGATGTGAAGATTCTCACAGACCAAACTGTAATTTGGTATGTTCAGGCACCGGAGGCAACTCCTGAACATGGATCCCGTAGAGTCCATAAATCCTTTTAGACACATTACCTCTACTGGACTTGCACTACACCTCTCTGTTACATTTGGCCTGCTTTTAGTACTTGTTTCTTTCTCCTTCACGCTTCCCCCTGGCTGTTTCCTGGGTCCAGAAGGGGCTAAGGCAGGCATCCTCAAACTGCGGCCCTTCAGCTGTTGTAAAACTACAACTCCCACAATGCCCTGCTGAGGGCTGATACCTGTAGGCTGTTCGGGCATGCTGGTAGTTGTAGTTTTTCAACAGCTGGAGGGCCGCACTTTCAGGATGCCTGGGCTAAGGTGTCCACTTCACATCATTGTGCTTGCTCTAACACTGATTCCAACTATACTCACTATGCTGACTCACTCCTCTCCTCTGCAGCCCCATCTAGTGGTGGCTATGAGATATGGCCTATAATTACCATGTGCTTACAGAAATACTTAGTAAATACATACATGACATGATGACAATATACTTTTGCACTTTGCAGTATACATGACTAGGAGCAGGATGCTGCATAGGCACAGTTTCCAAGTATTTCTTAGGGCAGTACTTCTCCACAATGCTCTGTATGAACAGTAGGCAGCATGATGCCCCCCTCAAAGTCTCTCTCTAGATTTACTATGCGGTATTACCAAATGACCACAAGTGTGCAAATTCTTAATACTTATGCAGTTCGCAGCTGCGAGGTGCAGTCCTGTAACAGGTGACCAGTCCGTATGGTGGGTGATAGAAGCAATTAATGCTAACTACATGCAGGAAAAGTCCAAAGCCATATGTCAGAGTTATCTTTACTGTCCAAACCCAGCCTTTATGGTCCTCAACGTTCGGTATAGCTTCAATGCTTCTTTCCTCAGAGGTTGTTCCTTAGTAATATCTATCTATCCATCTTTTTATCCAGTCAGCTACCTATCCCACACTAGTGCATTATAAAGGGGATTACTAGATATTTTTTTCTTCACATAGGACTTTATATTTATGTGTACTGTTATCATGTCTGTTCTACACATAGAATATTTCATAACTAAATTCAGAAATGAGAAAAACTATAAATCCTCAAAGTCTAATGGATTTGCGTAGGTACCAAGTTCCAACTTTGTCAATGATGATTGACTTTCTTCAAGCTCATATACACCCATTAACAATAATTATCTGTTTCATTGATCTGCATGGTAATAGTGTGAATGAGCCTTTTATGAATTGGTAAAAACATTAAACTGGGCCACGGTTCTCCTAGTTTAAAGCTTTGTTTTAATGCATATAGTGTAGCTCCAATACTGTGTTAATGACAGATTATTTCAAACGAGTGATTCTGTAATGCATTGAGTATCAGTGTTAAAACGTCCTTTAATCTCACAGTGTGTTGCTCCAACAGATTCAGTTTACACCAAATAAGCAATCTATAACATTTTTCAAGCTGAGATTTCTATGCTTATTTGTAATTAGCTAAACATGAAAGATTAAGATTGCATTTTATTGCTGCTTAGATCCAAATTCAGGAAATAAAAAGCAAGCAGCAAGCTGAATTCATTAAAATAAAGAAGGAAAGCCTTTGCTACCCAGGTTTAATTTTTTGTTAAAGGTCATATTTGCCCTGCAGGTAAAAAAGCCAAAGTGTCATCTATGTAGGGCATCGCACTAGAATAGCGGTGACACTTGCACTATGATATTGTTAGCTTGCTGCTTGTGATGATCCCTTGTAAACAATTTTCTAAAGCATTAGGATTTAACATTTACTGCTACTTGTTTTGGTATGTATAATTAGGGTTATTTATAGCAGAATTAGGCTCTGCATGGCCAGATTTTAGGGAAGGTAAAAAGGGGCTACTGGCTTGGGGCCAGCACCTCTTGAGAACCTGGGGGAACCTGTACCATCCACTGTTTTAAAATCATTTAAACTTTCAAACTCATTAAAATCAATATAAAACTATTCATTGGCCCACATTTACATCACGTTTTTGCCATCCGTGTAACGTATGCAAAAAATGTATATGTTAAATGGATGCTTCAGACTGATGCCATATAGTGGCATCCGTTCACATAGAGTTCCATTGTAAAAAAAATATACATTTTTTTACTATTGTAAAGCATAAGTTTTTTTTTTTTTACCGGACACTGCAGGATACAAAATCGTGGTGTGCTAATTTTTTGTATATCTTTTTTTTTTCTAACGTATATGTCAAACGGAAGTTTAAAACGTGATGTGAACCAACCCTTATACTGTCAAAAAGAAAGACAGTGTAAACTTAGATAGGACTGGACACCTTTGGGAGGATTTGGTTTGACAAATCCTTATTCCTGAACAGACCTGCAAAGGGAAGCAAACTTACTTGTTCCCTGGCACTGGGTCCCAGCTCCTTTGCAACTAGGCCTCGGCTGCCTCGCTTGGGTCCTCCACTGTCAACATCTGCTTTGACACCGCAGCATTCAATCGCTGGCCACAGCGATTACGTGCCTCCCTTTCGTCATGTGACCAATTGACATGACACAAGGGGGGCAGTTCATCATCGCTGTGTCAAAGTGGAGGTTGACAGCGAACTAAAGAGAGACAGCCAAGGCCGTGGAGCAAAGGAGACAGACCCAGGGCCGGGGAGCAGGCTAGTATGGTTTCCTTTGCAGGTCTGCCCAACGCTATGTGTGGCAGAAAACTAACACTGTACATCATCCTGAACACACCATCCCACTGTGAAACCTGGTGGTGGCAGCATCATGCTGTGGGGATGCTTTTATTCAGCAGGGACATGGAAGCTGGTCAGAGTTGATGGGAAGATGGATAGAGCTCAATACAGGGCAATCCTGGAGGAAAACCTGGTAGAGGCTGCAAAAGACTTGAGACTGGGGCAGAGGTTCACCTTCCAGCAGGACAAGAACCCTAAAATTACAGCCAGAGCTAATGTACGATGGAATGGCTTAGATGAAAACATATTCATGTGTTAGAATGGCCCAGTTAAAGTCAATTCTTGCTACTTTGGGTTGGTCTATCACAAGCAATCCCAATAAAATACATTTAAGTTAGTGGGTGTAAAGTGAAAAAAACTTGGAAATGTTCAAGGGGAATGAATACTTTTTGAAGGTACTGCACATGTAATAATAATATACATGACCATTTATAAAATGTCGGCTCAGTGCCTTTTTAGGATAGCTTCAAGAATAAAACTACAGTGCCTTGCAAAAGTATTTACCCCCTTGACTTTTTTCGTATTTTGTTACATTACAGCCTTAAGTTTAGTTGTTTTGTTAATCTGAATTTTACGTGATGGATCAGAACACAATAGCCTAAGTTGGTGAAGTGAAATGAGAAAAATATATAAATAAAACAGAAAATTGTCATGTGCGTATCTATTCACCCCCTTTGTTAAGAAGCCCATAAAAAGCTCTGGTGCAACCAGATACTTTCAGAAGTCACATAATTAGTGAAATGATGTCCACCTGTGTGCAATCTAAGTGTCACATGATCTGTCATTACATATACACACCTTTTTTGAAAGGCTCCAGAGGTTGCAGCACCTAAGCAAGAGGCATCACTAACCAAACACTGCCATGAAGACCAAGGAACTCTCCAAACAAGTAAGGGACAATGTTGTTGAGAAGTATAAGTCAGGGTTAGGTTATTAAAAAATATCCAAATCTTTGATGATCCCCAGGAGCACCATCAAATCTATCACAACCAAATGGAAAGAACATGGCACAACAGCAAACCTGCCAAGAGAAGGCCGCCCACCAAAACTCACGGACCGGGCAAGGAGGGCATTAATCAGAGAGGCAGCACAGAGACCTAAGGTAACCCTGGAGGAGCTGCAGAGTTCCACAGCAGAGACTGGAGTATCTGTACATAGGACGATAATAAGCTGTACACTAAATAGAGTTGGGCTTTATGGCAGAGTGGCCAGAAGAAAGCCATTACTTTCAGCAAAAAACAAAAAGGCACATTGTGAGTTAGCAAAAATGCATGTGGGAGACTTTCAAAATGTATGGAGGAAGGTGCTCTGGTCTGAAGAGACTAAAATGTAACTTTTCATCCATCAAAAAAAACACCATGTCTGGCGCAAACCCAACACATCACATCACCCAGCAGCCAGGGCTGGGAAACTGGTCAGAGATGAGGGAAAGATGGATGGTGCTAAATACAGGGATATTCTTGAGCAAAACCTGTACCACTCTGTGCGTGATTAGAGGCTAGGATGGAGGTTCACCTTCCAGCAGGACAATGACCCCAAACACACTGCTAAAGCAACACTTGACTGGTTTAAGGGGAAACATGTAAATGTGTTGGAATGGCCTAGTCAAAGCCCAGATCTCAATCCAACAGAAAATATGTGGTCAGACTTAAAGATTGCTGTTCACAAGCTCAAACTATCCAACTTGAAGGAGCTGGAGAAGTTTTAGAAGGAGAAATGGGCAAAAATCCCAGTGGTAAGATGCGGCAAGCTCATAGAGACTTATCCAAAGCAACTTGAAGCTGTGATTGCCGCAAAAGGTGGCTCTACAGAGTATTGACTTTAGGGGGGTGAATCGTTATGCACATTGACTTTTTCTGTTATTTTGTCCTATTTGTTGTTTGCTTCACAATAAAAAATAAAAAAAAACATCTTCAAAGTTGTGGGCATGTTCTGAAAATTAAATGATGCAAATTCTCAAACAATCCATATTAATTCTAGGTTGTGAGGCACCAAAATATGAAAAAAAGTCAAGGGGGTGAATACTTTTGCAAGGCACTGTATGTTTATGAAATCCAGCTGGCCTTGATAATTACCATAGCTATACTGTTGTGGTTGAGGAGGCAGGTGGAATTTGCAGGCAAGGTATGGTGGTTTAATGCTTACTAATAGAAGCTGTTGGACTTCATGTTGGTGAGCAGGCTTAGATTTGTTGGCCATCCTGAAAGATGTGGTAATGGCAACATCATTCATGGTGGCTTGGCTGCCAAGCACAGGGGTGAGGATCTTTAGTAGGGTCAGTGATGCCCTTAAACAGGGATCAGCAACCTTCAGCACTCCAGCTGCTGTGAAATTACAACTCCCTGCACCCTGCTGTCTGCACACTTTTTGGCTGTAACTCTGGCTTTTCTAGACTGGCAAGCTAGAATGTGTCGGTCGGTCCTTGACTGTTGCCTCGCCAGTAGCTGTGTGTTATTATTGTAGTTATGTGGTTTTCAATAAAGCTGTGGTTATTTAAAACCCAAATTAAAATCTTTGGCGTATTTGTATTGAACTGTATGTTTCCTCTAGTTTGGATGAATTTGCTAGGGAGTAAGGGTCCATCCCATATCCAGAATTCAAGACTTATTATTATCAATAGGGCAAAATGAGCAGCAAACACTTGGAGTTGCAGTTCTATATAAATTGCATTACTGCATTTTTAAAGCCAAACATTAATATTGCCGTATTTTATTAGCTATACTATGGCAGGATGTTTATACCATAAAAATATTGCATATGTTATGTTCTTTACAGTCTGCGGTCTAGCACAGGCTCCAATATGCTGATATATGAACAAAGGATTGTAAAGTCCTGGTTAGATGCTATTGGAATTTGGAAACTTTCTAAATACTGTAATTTATCAGGCAATATATATATACTGAATATATATATTTATATATACAGTACAGACCAAAAGTTTGGACACACCTTCTCATTCAAAGAGTTTTCTTTATTTTCATGACTATGAAAATTGTAGATTCACACTGAAGGCATCAAAACTATGAATTAACACATGTGGAATTATATACAAACAAGTGTGAAACAACTGAAAATATGTCATATTCTAGGTTCTTCAAAGTAGCCACCTTTTGCTTTGATTACTGCTTTGCACACTCTTGGCATTCTCTTGATGAGCTTCAAGAGGTAGTCCCCTGCAATGGTTTTCACTTCACAGCTGTGCCCTGTCAGGTTTAATAAGTGGGATTTCTTGCCTTATAAATGGGGTTGGGACCATCAGTTGCGTTGAGGAGAAGTCAGGTGGATACACAGCTGATAGTCCTACTGAATAGACTGTTAGAATTTGTATTATGGCAAGAAAAAAGCAGCTAAGTAAAGAAAAACGAGTGGCCATCATTACTTTAAGAAATGAAGGTCGGTCAGTCAGCCGAAAAATTGGGGGAACTTTGAAAGTAAGGGCTATTTGACCATGAAGGAGAGTGATGGGGTTCTGCGCCAGATCACCTGGCCTCCACAGTCACCGGACCTGAACCCAATCAAGATGGTTTGGGGTGAGCTGGACCGCAGAGTGAAGGCAAAAGGGTCATCAAGTGCTAAGCATCTCTGGGAACTCCTTCAAGACTGTTGGAAGACCATTTCAGGGGACTACCTCTTGAAGCTCATCAAGAGAATGCCAAGAGTGTGCAAAGCAGTAATCAAAGCAAAAGCTGGCTACTTTGAAGAACCTAGAATATGACATATTTTCAGTTGTTTCACACTTGTTTGTTATGTATATAATTCCACATGTGTTAATTCATAGTTTTGATGCCTTCATAGTCATGAAAATAAAGAAAACTCTTTGAATGAGAAGGTGTGTCCAAACTTTTGGTCTGTACTGTATATATATATATATATATATATATATATATATATATTTAACTGTATAATTTTCAGAGTCAGAAGTAAGTAAAGGAAGAGATAAATTAATACCTTATCCTAAATGCATACAATTACATGCACAATAAGTAAAGTTCACAAATGAATATTTACTTTTCACCTGGCCCATTTTAGAAACTTTGTATGTTTGTGTGCCCATGTGAACAATATCTGATCAGCAGGAGTCTTGCACCCTGCTCCCCCACTGATCATCTGGTCTGCAGTAGCTTCGATGCAGAAAGGAAGTGCCAAAAAACACAGCTCCAACCATTGTGTAGTGAATAGAGCTGGTAACTACGGTGCTGCACCCATTGAAGTGAATGAAATCAGCACTGTAGTTACTCTTCATCAGTTTTGTAGTTCCAACACCTCCTTCAGCGCTAGAGCTACTGCAGAACAGCTGATCATGGGGATGCATGGTGTCGGATCCCTGCCGATCAGATACTGATTGGCCTATCCTGAGGATAGGCCATCAATAGTACAATCCTGGACAACCCCTTTAACAGTATTATGCTTGTATTGAAGAAACACAAACTTGTATCATGAATTATTAATAGCGTAGCCATGACAGCTATACCAGAAACATATGATCATGAGGATACAACCTGTCTTTGAGGACTTGTTTTAGGTTTACAGTATTTCTGACTGCAAGAATAGTGACATAGACACAACTGTTCTTGCTATCAAAATACCAGAAACCCTGTAGAAAGCGCTATACACCAGTGTGAAAAAAAACAACCCTTTTTTATGTCAAAGGTTGTCTCACTTCAGTAAGTTGCATTTATCATGTAGAGAAAGTTAATACAAGGCACTTACTAATGTATTGTTATTATCCATATTGCTTCCTTTGCTGGCTGGATTCATTTTTCTATCACATTATACACTGCTCGTTTCCATGGTTACAGACCACCCTGCAATCCATCAGTGGCGGTCGTGCTTGCACACTATAGGAAAAAACGTGGGAGCGCACATAGGCCAGTGCTTTTTCCTATATTGTGCAAGCACGACCACCACTGCTGGATTGCAGGGTGGTCTGTAATCATGGAAATGAGCAGTGTATAATGAATCCAGCCGGCAAAGGAAGCAATATGGATAATAACAATACATTAGTAAGTGGCTTGTATTAACTTTCTCTACATGATAGATGCCACTTACTGAAGTGAGACAACCCCTTTAAGGCAAGGAAGGGTGGCATCATCAACTGCAGCAGCTGGGTTAAAAGAAAAAATTAGCAGACATTACTTGAGACTGACAACAAAAGAAAAATAATTTTGACAGAAATCCTTATCATTCTCCTGTCTTCTCCAAACATGTATTTGAGAACAGACATAAAGCTACTAAAAGGCTATACGAATCGACCTTGTAATATGCCTTCATTATACATGTCCTGTCATTTTGTTTCTATAGCTCCTATGCAGACCTGTGCATCTCCATGGTAACAGACAACAAACAAACTCTGTGTAGTCTGATCCTACAGTCATACTCCTTAGATGGATTGTAGCAACAAAAAACATTTTGTTTGTTATGGTAGACTTACAATTTAAAACATAAAAATGATCAATGTTATATTTATGTTATATTTGTATATTCCATGCATTATTAGATATATATATATATGTATATTTGTTACAATTATTACATTATGCTAACTTTAGTAGAAAACATGTCATATAATGAATTGATTCTCCAGTGATAGGGAGAAAGACTCATTAAAAGCCTGGCACTACCGACTCATATTCAGACTGACTGTGTGTCATGGACTCATTGTCTGTATCATTCAATTTTCTTTTTGCACTAAGTACATTTACAAATGTCTCCAGCTCTTTCCATTACTGTTTGTGTTATTATGCAAAGCTTGTAGTTTCTACAGTCCCGCTGATCACATTCTACAACTAGAATGTAATGGCGCAGTACTTTGAAAGCTCCAACGCTTGTTAGACGGTTAAAGCTTTTACATTTACCTTCCCATTACAAGACATTACCAGCATCGTACGCCGCATCTAATTTCATGTCTTCTGCTGACCACATAATTCAAAAATAAAAAGCAACATTTTTTATGTTTCATTTAAAATGCACATATCCATAAAGCTTGAAGCCCTGCTTGTTTTCTTGTGTTCTTGCAAAATATGCTTTTCTTCCTCTTGGTTACCTCCGAATCTGTTCCAGCTTGTACGGATCAGAGTCATTCATTTTTTTTGCTTCCATATGTATTGCAACATTCTTATTGCATTCCACAGGTCCTCCAGTAAACGTTACTTGCAATATTTTTATAAACAGTTTTGGATCCGTCACAGAGACCACAATGGTAAGTGTCAACCGCGCTGGCCGGAGGCCGGACGGCAATGAATGTACATCATGAACAAAATTTGTCATTTTTTTCTTCTATTTATTGTCTTAACTTACAGGTCCTCCTGTAAATGTTACCTGCAACATATTTATCAACAGCTTTGGTTCAATAGCAGAAACCACAATGGTGAGTGGTACTGACCATTGAAGCTATCCTGCCAAGAAGATGGACATGTCACTTTAGCCAATCCCTCCAAAATTCTAAAGTAAAAATATGACAACATTAAATCATTAATATAAGAATGTTAAACAAAAAAGGAAAGAAAATATTGAGTATTGTTGTCATAATGAGTCTTTAATGAATTACCATACAAAATTAAAAAAAATACGTTGATGCAAAAGATATTACAGACAGAAATTCCATGGCTGCTTCTAAATGTAATTTTTTTATTTTAACTAAGAGCGAAATCCTTCAGACATTGAAGAGCAATCTGAGAGAGAGGTAACATGTCTCCATCTTTGCAGGATGTCATTCAATGAGATTAACTGCATAATGCACGCGCTTACAATGCTTGCATTAACTTATATTTAATTTTCTCATTTTATTTTATTGTATATTCTGAAATGTACATGTCCATGGTCATTATTGCCTCCATATGAGAAAAAAAATGCACTTGCACGGGCTCAGAGATTTAAATAACTTAATCAAAAAGTCAGCCTGTGTGTTATGTCATTGCATGAAACTTTGTTCATTTAAAATCAATGACTGAATTTTATGTTTACTTAATTTCTATCAGAGTGATGTCACACACAGCGTTTTGTGGCAATTTTTGTTGCACTTTTTTTGAGCCAAGGTTAGAAGCAGGTTGAAAGTGAATGAGAAAGTAAAAGGAGGGTCTTCTACTTCTCCTTCCTGTTGGATCCACTTCTGGCTTGGCTATAAAAACTGCAACAAAAAGTTGTGTGTGACACCACCCTTAAAAATCAGTTGTGGCACCGTGCATGTGATTTTATTTTTTGCTTTGAAATTTTGGAAATTTACTGTACTCAGCAACTGATATTATAAATTAATTATAATATAAAGATTGTAAAGTATGGAATATTGTTTCTAAATAGTTGCAGTTAGAAAGGGAGAACAAAATATTGATATCATACTTTTAAAGTACAGACCAATTCTAATCTAGACCAGTTCCTTCAGTGATGGATTTTTAATACCCTTATTTCCTTTGTATTTGCCCATGTTCTTTGAGAGGACTGCCCATTCAAGAAGGACCAATTTTGAACATCAACTTAAACATTTTTACTGTATATTTTATCTGTACTATTAAACATTATACAATTATATATAATAACTTTTTATATTGTTCTAACAGCTGTGTTCCAGTCTACTTTTAGCTAATCATTCATTTTATCCAAAGACATTTATAGAGTTGGATTTATTTTATTGGAATACTGTGGGCTCCAGATTGTTACTTGTGAAGAAATTAGTTTGACTCCTTGAATTTTCCTCTTACAGTTGCAAGAAAGAGTATGTGAACCCTTTGGAATGATATGGATTTCTGCACAAATTGGTCATAAAATGTTATCTGATCTTCATCTACGTCACAACAATAGACAATCACAGTCTGCTTAAACTAATAACACACAAAGAATTAAATGTTACCATGTTTTTATTGAACACACCACTTAAACATTCACAGTGCAGGTGGAAAAAGTATGTGAACCCTTGGATTTAATAACTGGTTGAACCTCCTTTGCCAGCAATAACTTCAACCAAACGTTTCCTGTAGTTGCAGATCAGACGTGCACAACTGTCAGGAGTAATTCTTGACCATTCCTCTTTACAGAACTGTTTCAGTTCAGCAATATTCTTAGGATGTCTGGTGTGAATCGCTTTCTTGAGGTCATGCCACAGCATCTCAATCGGGTTGAGGTCAGGACTCTAACTGGGCCACTCCAAAAGGCGTATTTTCTTCTGTTTAAGCCATTCTGTTGTTAATTTACTTCTATGCTTTGGGTCGTTGTCCTGTTGCAACACCCATCTTCTGTTGAGCTTCAGCTGGTGGACAGATGGCCTTAAGTTCTCCTGCAAAATGTCTTGATAAACTTGGGAATTCATTTTTCCTTTGATGATAGCAATCCGTCCAGGCCCTGACGCAGCCAAGTAGCCCCAAACCATGATGCCCCACAACCATACTTCACAGTTGGGATGAGGTTTTGATGTTGGTGTGAAGTGCCTCTTTTTCTCCACACATAGTGTTGTGTGTTTCATCCAAACAACTCAACTTTGGTTTCATCTGTCCACAGAATATTTTGCCAGTACTGCTGTGGAACATCCAGGTGCACTTGTGCAAATTGTAAATGTGCAGCAATGTTTTTTTTGGACAGCAGTGGCTTCCTCTGTGTTATCCTCCCATTAAATCCATTCTTGTTTAGTGTTTTACGTATCATAGATTCGCTAACAGGGATGTTAGCATATGTCAGAGACTTTTGTAAGTCTTTAGCTGACACTCTAGGATTCTTCTTCACCTCATTGAGCAGTCTGCGCTATGCTCTTGCAGTCATCTTTACAGGATGGCCACTCCTAGGGAGAGTAGCAGCAGTGCTGAACTTTCTCCATTTATAGACAATTTGTCTTACCGTGGACTGATGAACAGCAAGGCTTTTGGAGATACTTTTGTAACCCTTTCCAGCTTTATGCAAGTCAACAATTCTTAATCGTAGGTCTTCTGAGAGCTCTTTTCTGGGAGGAATCATTCACATCAGGCAATGCTTCTTGTGAAAAGCAAACCCAGAACTGGTGTGTGTTTTTTATAGGGCAGGGCAGCTGTAACCAACACCTCCAATCTCATCTCATTGATTGGACTCCAGTTGGCTGAAACCTCACTCCAATTAGCTCTTGGAGATATTATTAGTCTAGAGGTTCACATACTTTTTCCAACTGCACTGTGAATGTTTACATGGTGTGTTCAATAAAAACATGGTAACATTTAATTCTTTGTGTGTTATTAGTTTAAGCAGACTGTGATTGTCTATTGTTGTGACTTAGATGAAGAACAGATCACATTTTATGACCAATTTGTGCAGAAATCCATATAATTCCAAAGGGTTCACATACTTTTCTTGCAACTGTGTATTTAACTATTCCAAAAGTTTATTGGTATTTCTCTTGAGCTTCTAATTTTTTTCAGCATTAGGGTAAAATTATATGTAAAATTCTTTTTATAGCAACACTTACTCCAATATCCTTCTTAGGAGACAACCAATTTTAGCTCCTTTACAAAGATCACTCTCTGTCAAGTTACTTCACAACACTGAGATAAAGAGCTGCTTCATCCTCCTCTCTACTTGTCAAGGATTATGATCCTGAATATAGCTAATAAGATCTTCAGCTGAATCTCTGTAGGAATGGAGTTCATGAAGTATAGAGAGGAGGTGGGGTAATGAGCAGCAGCATTTGTATGCAGTCTCCGTTACCACAGTCTGTCTTGTCCGTCCTCTCTGTACTTCATGTCTCCTCAGGAACTCCATTCCTACAAAGATTCAGCTGAAGATCTCATCAGCTGCATTCAGGATCATAAGCCCTGACAAGTAGAGCAGAGAGGAGGATGAGGCAGCTCTTTAGCTCAGTGTTGTGAAGTAACTGCTGTGTGATTAGGTCAGCTTTTGTGTGTACTAATAGGACAGCAGCCATTTTATGATTGCTGCCCAGACAAAACAAGCCTTTATAACTAATCAAAGGTATTTGGGAATATATTTATAATAAAGTAATATTTAAATATTTTCATTTTCTTAATTCCTGGAGAACCCCTTTAATATTCAATTAATATTAAAATGGTATATAAATAAATTGCTCTATAAAGCTTTTGAAGGGCCTTTAACAATTAGTGCAATTCACTTGAGGGATTCCACTTAACCTATTGTCAAATGCCCCTCATGTAAAGAAAAGCAAAAATGCAAAACTGTAAAAAAAAAAATATAAATAAAAAAACACAAAATACATAAAGAGTTATCTTACATATTTCCCCAACAATCAGCCATTCCCTGTCCTCTAGCAATTGTCAGGCTGTAAGACAACAGGATGCAGCAAGAACTGCCTCCACCACACATCTTTGTCTACTATAGGTGACAAATTGACATTTAATGTACTTAGCACAAAAGTACACTAACGCAAATTTGAGTAAAACTGACTTGAGTTATTACCCTTATGATACTCCCCCCTCCATTCATTTCAGGGACATGTACCCTATACCCTAACAAATGACAGGCTGTGGGGCAAATTTCTGTCCTGTTTACTTACAGTATATTGTTTATTACAGGTGTAGTGTTAGATAAGTCAGTGATGGTATTACAATTAGGTTAAGTATGTTTTGAAAAAATCATTAGAAATTTTCAGCTGCGGAAGAAATTAACTTAAAAATGGCCTTCAGCCCCATAATAATAATGCTGATTGCAAAAAAAGGATTTTGCCAACGTCATGCATTAAATATATTGAAGTGCTGTGTCTGATTACAGGTTTGTCACACATTTCTTGCAAGAGACATGAGTCTTTGCAGGGTGACAGACAGTCTAATTACACAGTTAATGTGTCGCTGTAGGGATAGGAAGACACAAACAGGAGCTGAAGTGCTACACACTGAGGAGATTCAAACAAACTGCTGCCTTTCATTAAAGTGAAAATTAACAGCTAAACAGATAAATGCTTAGAACAGTGTAAATTAGTAAAACAAGTCATACACAACTTAGCAATCCAAGACCATCACTGCTCCCAATATTGGCTTATATTTCTTCTTAAAGTGGTTCTCCAGGAATTATTTGAAATAGAATGATTTAACCTGTCCTAGACTGTGAGCAAGAATAGTTGCCTCCAGTTGCAGAGCTGCCTAGAGGGATGAGGTTGTGTGAGGCATCACTTCACATTACACTGCTCTAAAATAGATGGTAATGATGCCTACGATATGCCATCATGGCTGAGCAGCCTGACAGGAGAACTTACCAATATGTAGTACAGGAAAGTTCCAGAGCACAGTGTGTAGTGAGGCTTCATTCCCTCATCCCCCTAGGCAGCACTGCAAGTGGAGGCAACCAGTCCTACTCATATTCTAGGACAGTTTGCTGGCGGCTATTTTAAATCATTCCCAGAGAACACCTTTAAAGGGTCTGTCTAGCTGATTTTTAGGGTAAATCAATTTTTACATGGCAGACACATTTTACTGTCCATCACAGCTCCCATGTCCGAAATGTTTCTGTGGAATCTTGAATCATTGTGTGAGCTAGTGGATCTCATGAAAACCAGAACTAGGATTTCTAGTATCCAATCTATAGTGCTGTGATATGATAACCAGAGGGTAGTTGGAAAGTTCCCTTCCAGTCTTGTTAATGCTATACTCCACACCATAAACACAGACAGCAGCCAATAATGTGATAACACAAAATAATAGTAATACAGTTTAATATAACGCCACATGCATTGTTGCCAAAACACATTCCCTTTAGGTGTAACTTTATTGAAAATATCTGCGCTTTCTGGATTTAGGGGTCCAGTGGGCGGTGTTAATCATTGTCTGACAGCTATCTCTGAATGTATGTACATGCAGGAAGGCTATCAATCCAAGGACTGAACTCCAAAGCCCTGAATAAGCCAGGATTTCAATCAAGTTATATTTTTTTTTTAAAAGCTATATTTGAATCTGCTCAGCTCCTCCTGCAATGTTGCAGGTTTTCTTGAAAAAAATAAACTACTATATTAATACACTATAGAAATATGACAGTATGTGTTCACAGATTCAACAGTGGCTTAATTAACCCTCGATTACATAACATCCAATAATCCTATACTCAAATCAACTTCACTATATCACTTTTATCCTCCAAACTTTATTGACATGAGGTACGATACAGTACGATACTGTGATACCAAAGATATATATATTTATTTTTACATTTTCCTACTTTTGCACAGTAAAAATCCTTTTTAAAAAAGAAAATGTTTTTGCATTGTTTATCCCAAGATCCGTAACTTTTTTTATTTTTCTTTCTACAGAGCTGTGTGAATGCTTGATTTTTGCAGCATGACTTGTAATTTTTATTGGTATCATTTTGGGGTACACAACTTTTTGATTGTTTTATTTCTTTTTTTTGTATTGGTATTGGTGATCACTAAGGGGTTAAGCAAAAACTATTTTTGTTTTGACAAAGAATTTTACTTTCAACTCTGGGGACTTTAATGAGGTTCTCCATAGCTCCAAGTTTTGTAAATATTTTTCTGGATATGATATAGAATTTTTTATCCCCATACTTGAGCCATGTGGTAAATAGATTACATTTTTGTGGTTTGGAAGGGTACTGAAGAGGAACTAATTGGATTTGTCAATTATTTGAATCAATGTGAACCATGAGTATAACAAATTTAATCTAGAATAGAATAGAAACACCATTTCATTTCTGGATGTACTGTAAGATTGATAAGGAAAAATGGCAAATTTTAAATAACTTTTTACTTGAAATATACAGACGAAAATAATCTCCTCCAATTTTCTAGCAATCATGATCCTCATGTATTCAAAAATTGGCCAAGTTAGTTTACTAGAGTGGAAAGAATATCAAGTACATTTGGGAGAAAATAAAGAAAAGGTCAGTAGCAAATACATAAAAAGAGGATATCCTAGAGGCATGATTAATAGAATAAAAACTGAAACCAAGAAGAAGGGAGATAATATAGAGAAAAATAAAAAAGGCAAATTTGTATTTGTTAGTACATAAATACAATAGACACAATACGAGGATTAAGAAGATCATGAGAAGGAAGTGGGGTATATTGCAAAGAGATTCCAAATATGGTAGTTTATTTAAAAATTAGATATTATTTGCACAAAATAAAGGTAAATCTATTGATAATTTTTTGATAAGAGTAGATATTAATAACAGAAAAGAGAGGAAGGATATACAGAGAAAATTGAGGACAGAGATAAAAAAGTATGTTTTCATGTCTTGGGCTACTTTCACACCAGTGTTTTTGCTGGATCCGGCAGGGTTCAGCAAAAACGCTTTTGTTGCTGATAATACAACCATCTGCATACGTTATGAACGGATCCGATTGTATTATCTTTAACATACCCAAGACGGATCCGTCATGAACTCCATTGAAAGTCAATGTGGGATGGATCCGTTTTCTATTATGTCAGATTGTGTCATTAGGCTTCCGATGTGAGTCACATGACGGATCCGTTTTGCTCCGCATTCCAGGACGGAAAGAAAACTGCAGCATGCTGCGGTTTGCTCTCCGGTATGAGAACGGAACGGAATGACTTTTGGAGCATTCCGTTCTGTTCAGTTACGTTTTGTCCCTATTGACAATGAATGTGGACAAAATGGAAGCGTTTTTTTTTCCGGTATTGAGACCCTATGACAGATCTCAATACCGGAAAATATTACCGCTAGTGTGAAAGTAGCCCTAATTGTCAGCACTGTAACTCTCTATAAAAGGCTGTGTGGTCAAAAGAATCAATTGAAGCATTTCTGTACATCTAACACAAAGTCAGTGATATATTTGCTGAAATGTCCATGTGGTGAATGTTACATAGGACAAACGTCAAGCTATAAGACCTATAAAAGTTTGGCTAAATGAACATCACTCTAATAGTAGGCTGTATAAGGAAAGATCAAAGAAAAGAATTAAAGAGAAAATTAGAAAGAGCAGATTGAAAGTACTCTTGGTAGATATTTTAGCGAGAATAGTCACAATGATAGTGATCTCAGATGTGTCAGGTGGACACTTGTGGCTCCGAAAATATTAATGTTAAGAAATTGCTGCAAACGGAGGTCTTTTGGATCCAGGGTCTTCAAAAGGCCTTAATGAAATGTGTGATTTTAGCGTTTCCTGTAATATGCCAGTGGAAACATCGTTAGGTATCTATCATCTATGTTCACATATTTATTTGGCTTTAGAAGATTTGATATTTACATTCTGTATCATGTGATTTGATGTTTAAATTGTGGTAACGTAAAGGCGGCATATGCTTGACAAAAGGGATGTGAACCTCAAAACGATGCGTGGCAGTTGCCATATACTGCGCCGATGCTCGTGGGCTATGCTCTGGCAATACACCAGCCGAGTGCACAACATAGGATAAGTTAAGAATGAATGATAACGCAGGAGGTTTTGGACTTGAATATGGACACTTATGTGAGGTTTTTATTGCTTTTCTGTAATGGAATGCTGTTTTTTGCCCTAATTAACCTCATGTCAATAAAGTACAGAGGATATAAGTGACATAGTGAAGTTGATTGCAATACAGGGTTATTGGATATTATGTAACGGGCGGAGTGGTGTAGCTCTGAACTGTATTCTGTATAGTGGCCACTTGATAATTGCTGTTGAAGGTTAAGTAACTCTACACTTTGAGGGTGGATAGTACTTAGGTTGGTCAGTTGCATAACTAGAACTGACAGGGCCCCACAGCAAATTTTTGATTGGGCCCCCTGTCAGCAACCCCTCCTCCCCAGAAACCTTCACTCCTGCGGCTAGTCAAGATAGCTCTCTCAGACCACGCCAGGCAGCCGCTCCGTCCTTCTCCTAAACATATATACTGTATGTCATGTCACTGTATATACTGAATTATATAATATTGTTGAGGGAGCCCTGACAATAAAATCTTTTAGTCCTACTCGAGGATGGGCCCTGTCTGAGTCCAGGCCCCATAGCAGTTGCTCGGTACGTTCCCATTCACTTCTATAGGGAGAGCGCTTGGTGGTGGCCAGACCCAGGGTCCTCCAGCCACCACTTTCTCGCTCTGTTCTCGTGTGTAGGTGCGGGTCCCGCACCTATCAGGCAATGGGGACATACAGTATCCTAGCGATATGCCCCCGTTGTCTCTGATGGGATTATTCGCTTTACATGGCCTGATATAGCAAGCAATTGTTGGAAAGGAAGCCATTCCTCCTGACAACCGCCTGCTCATCAGTGAAGGAGACTGCTGCTATTAAATGTAGTGATCTCCTCCACCATACAGAATCATTGTTTGCCGGCAGCAGAGGTTGTTTAGACAATATAATCTGCTGCCGGCAAGTGATGATTTAGGTGTCCGCACAAATAATCCTATTATCTGATGAATGAGCATTTTAGACTACTTTCACACCAGCGTTTTTACGGGATCTGGCAGGGTTCAGCAAAAACGCTTCTGTTACTGATAATACAACCATCTGAATGCGTTATGAACAGATCCGGTTGTATTATCTTTAACATAGCCAAGATGGATCCGTCATGAACTCCATTGAAAGTCAATAAGGGACGGATCCGTTTTCTATTGTGTCAGAGAAAACGGATCCGTCCCCGTTGACTTGCATTGTGGGTCATGACAGATCCGTTTTGCTTCGCATCCCAGGACAGAAAGAAAACTGCACCATGCTGTCCCCATTGTCAATGAATGGGGACAAAACTGAAGCGTTTTTTTCCAGTATTAAGACTATATGATAGATTGCAATACCGGAAAATAGAAACGCTAGTGTGAAAGTAGCCTTACTCATTAATCAGGTAATCAACGGCACCTTTACAGAGGCAGATTATCTCTAACAATTGTTCGTATTAACGCTCGTTAGTGATAACGAGTGTCTGAACATCAAGCAGTGTTTACTTTTGCACAAAATAATCTCATCCTTACTAACATTTGAAACCTAAATAGCAGCACATTTAAATGGCTGCTAACTTTTCACGCAACTTTGCATAAATCAATAGTAAAAGCAACCATAAGGAACTTTGTAATATATCTTATCAGATAAAACTATCTTGCTCCCCCCACAATTGCTAATTGCTTTTCAGTTTGAAAAATACCTTAGTCCTGTCCAATGTACGTAGAGGTTTGGCAGCACTACTAATCCCAAGTTAGGAAAAGCCATAAAAAATACCTTAAGGCCTCATGCACACGACCGTTTTTTTTTAAGGTCCGCAAAAACGGGGTCTGTAGGTCCGTGATCCATGACCGTTTTTTTCGTCCGTGGGTCTTCCTTGATTTTTGGAGGATCCACGGACATGAAAAAAAAGTCGTTTTGGTGTCCGCCTGGCTGTGGGAGCCAAACGGATCCGTCCTGAATTACAATGCAAGTCAATGGGGACGGATCCATTTGACGTTGGCACAATATGGTGCAATTGCAAACGGATCCGTCCCCCATTGACTTTCAATGTAAAGTCAGGAGTCCCTTTTATACCATCAGATCTGAGTTTTTTCCGATCCGACGGTATATTTTAACTTGACGCGTCCCCATCACCATAGGAACACCTCTATGTTAGAATATACCATCGGATTTGAGTTAGATCGTGAAACTCAGATCCGACAGTATATTCTAACACAGAGGCGTTCCCATGGTGATGGGGACGCTTCAGGATAGAATATACAAAAAAAACTGTGTACATGACTGCCCCCTGCTGCCTGGCAGGTGCTGCCAGGCAGCAGGGGGCAGACCCCCCTCCCCCCTTGTATTTAACTCATTGGTGGCCAGTGCGGCCCCCCCTCCCTCCCATGTATTTAACGTATTGGTGGCCAGTGCGGCCCCCCTCCCTCCCTTGAATTTAACACATTGGTGGCCAGTGCGGCCGCCCCCCCCCTCCCTCCCCTGTAGTACTGTAGATTCATTGGTGGTCAGTGGGCCCCCCCTCCCTCCCCCTCCTAATTAAAATTTCCCCACTATCATTGGTGGCAGCGGAGAGTACCGATCGGAGTCCCAGTTTAATCGCTGGGGCTCCGATCGGTAACCATGGCAACTGGTTGCCATGGTTACTTAGCAATTTTTAGAAGCATTATACTTACCTGCGAGCTGCGATGTCTGTGACCGGCCGGGCGCTCCTCCTACTGGTAAGTGAAAGGTCTGTGCGGCGCATTGCTTATAGCACAGACCTGTCACTTACCAGTAGGAGGAGCGCCCGGCCGGTCACAGACATCGCAGCTCGCAGGTAAGTATAATGCTTCTAAAAATTGCTAAGTTACCGATCGGAGCCCCAGCGATTAAACTGGGACTCCGATCGGAACTCTCCGCTGCCACCAATGATAGGGGGGGAGATTTTAATTAGGAGGGGGAGAGAGGGGGGGCCCACTGGCCACCAATGAATCTACAGTACTACAGGGGAGGGAGGGAGGGGGGGCCGGCCGCACTGGCCACCAATGTGTTAACTACAGGGAAGGGAGGGGGGGCAGCACTGGCAACCAATGTGATAACTACAGGGGAGGGAGGGAGGGAGGGAGGGAGGGCCGGCCGCACTGGCCACCAATGTGTTAACTACAGGGGAGGGAGGGGGGGCCACTGGCCACCAATGAATTTAAAACTGGGGAGGGAGGGGGGTCTGCCCCCTCCTGCCTGGCAGCACATGATCGCTTACAGGGGGCTATGATATGCACAATTAACCCCTCAGGTGCAGCACCTGAGGGGTTAATTGTGCGTATCACAGCCCCCTGTAAGAGATCGGGTGCTGCCAGGCAGCAGGGGGCAGTCATGTACACAGTTCAAAGTATATTCTAACTAGAAGCGTCCCCATCACTATAGGAACGCCTCTGTGTTAGAATATACTGTCAGCTCTGAAAAAGCTTTTATGCAGACGGATCAGCGGATCGGTCTGTGTGAAAGTAGCCTACGGCCACGGACGCGGATGCCAATCTTGTGTGCATCCGCGTTTTTTCACTGACCCATTGACTTGAATGGGTCCGTGAACCGTTGTCCGTCAAAAAATAGGACAGGTCCTATTTTTTCGATGCACAGGAAACACGGATGCGGCTGCAAAACGGTGCATTTTCCGATTTTTCCACGGACCCATTGAAAGTCAATGGGTCAGCGAAAAAAAAACGGAAAATGGCACAACGGCCACGGATGCACACAACGGTCGTTTGCATGAGGCCTAAAGGTGATGGTGGTGCACGCAGATGAGGATCTTGGCTGATGGTCCCAACGTCAAATAAAATGCAAAAAACCGCAGCACTCGCCAATGTAGAAAATCCAATGGTGGTTTATTCAAAAATCCCATGCTGTTTTTTAAATACACCACCATTGGATTTTCTACATTGGCGAGTGCTGCGGATTTTTAAATTTTATTAGTCCTGTCCAAGACAGGAGCAGCTACACAGGTCAGCACTTCTCTGTAATGTCCTCCATGATCGTAGGGCTGCATCTGAGTAAGGGTCCATTCACACGTCCGTTGTTTCTTTCCTGATCTGTTCCGTTTTTTGCTGAACAGATCTGGACCAGATCTGGACCCATTCATTTTCAATGGGTCCTGAAAAAAATCAGACATTGAGCTGTCCGTTTTTTTCCAGGACCCATTGAAAATGAATGGGTCCAGATCTGGTCCAGATCTGTTCAGCAAAAAACGGAACAGATCAGGAAAGAAAAAACGGACGTGTGAATGGACCCTAAGTAAGAGAAGGTTAGGAAGAAGATTCCCCTCTACTTCCTTTGTGCAGTGGATGGCAGCTAGTATTCACCCACCATATATGAGAGAACTGCAGACTAGACCGTGCACACAGGAAAACTGATTAAAAAAATGCTAGATACAAGTCACATAGTGCCCAGAATTAGCGTTATTCCTGATGTTCACACACTGCAAAGTTTGTTGAAAGGCAGGGTTGCCAACCAGAATTTTTCATTTTTCTGGACAACTTTTCCCAAAATCACGGACAGACAATATTTATGGACAAATTGGAAAACCATAATGAATTATAAAGATTATTTATATATACCAGCATTTACTTTGAGCTGTAACATGATAATTACCACAAACGCAATCTAGTCAAGTAACATCAGCCTAAAAAAATAATAATAATCACGGACACATCTATTTTTTTTTCATGTACAAAGGAAAAAAGTTGCCTATTTTTACAGACTGTTCAGAAGTTTCTGGACGGTTGACAACCCTGTTGAAAGGTTAGGTGCTCTTTAAGCCCAACCCTGTTCTGAGAATGCCCCAGAGGTCAGTTGTGCCCCTTTAAATGCAAATTAAAACCAACCCCTTCCTTGAGGTCTGGTATGCAGAGCATTCTCAGGAGAATCTGGACTATTGGCATCATAGAACAAGGTATATTCCTCAAGATTACAGGGCTGCTCCGATTTGGTATTCAATAAACACAGTATCACACAGGCCACTGTAGGTAACATTAGGCAATTTATGTATCTGTTAGCAAAAGACTACATATGTGCTGTGCGCTGCTCTAATTGAATTCACTGCTATAAACTTGATTTCTAGCAAATTTTAATCTTGCTAAATACATATTTTACATTTCCAAACGGCAAGTCACAACAAGACAGCAATTCCATATGGACATAGCGCTACATTGGAAGGCACAGACAATGAGTAATCCTCGCTCTGTATCAGAGTTCAATGAAGCCTGCACTTTCCAAGCTTAGGAATGGGAGAAGGATACAGTGATTTGATTGAACTGTTTTGGCATTACTAGGATAACAGTGTCTATTTTTCACTGATCTACATACCATATGGCATATGGAGGCCATTTAAAAACCCATCAACTCATCGCAACACCATTGTTCCCAAAACGGCAATGCATAATTTGTTCATATCAAATTAATTATGGTTATTTGTTGTGCATTGCTGGAGTGGAGGCTAATACAGTCTGCTGTGTTGTGGGATTTGCAGATTCTTTATTCGGTATTACCAGGATGTATACGCACTATGAAAACACTATGATACTCTCCAGGTTTAATTTATATCAGTGTGAACAAAATAAATGCTTTGAATCGATTTCTTAAAGGGAATTGGTCACCAGTAAACTCCCTAGCCACATAGCTGTGGTGCACCTGATTAAAACGCCGTTTTTGTCTTGTTGATCCGAGGCTCCGTTCCCGAGTTATGATACTTTTTCTTAATCTGAAAATTAGGCCTTTGGTGCAATGAGGGTGTCACCATTGCTCTCGTTGCACCAAAGCTTGGCTCCTTTCTGTGGCCAGCCGCTCCTTTGCTGCTTTCATTGACAGGGCCAGGCAGTGGCAAAACAGCCAGGCAGGGGTTGGACACATAAATGAGTGGAGCTTGGGTGCAACGAGAGCAATGTGATGCCCCCATTGCACCGAAGTCCTTATTTGCATATTAAGAAAAAGTATCATAACTCAGGAACAGAGCCTCGGATCAACAAAAGAAAAACAGCATTGAAATCGAGTGAACCACAGCTATGGATATAGAGGTCACTGGTGACAGATTCCTTTTAAAGTCTACATTCACACGAATGTATTTTGTTTCCGTCTCCATTCCATTTTTTAGGCGGATTGGATGAGGACCCATTCATTTGAATAGGTGCGCAAAAAATGCAGACAGCACACCATGTACCGTCCGCATCTGTATGTCTATTTTGCGGACAAGGATAGGCATGGTTACAATGGATCCACAAAAAAAATAAAATGATGCTATATGGATGCCAAAAGGACGTCATCCATATTTTTTGCAGATCAAAAAACACATACGGTCGTGTGAATGTAGCCAAAGTCAATTGAGCATTTCTCACAGAAAGCTGTAGCTTAAAGGGGTTGTCCGGTTGATGAAAATATTTTAAGAAAAGCTCAAGATAGTATAAAATAATTTCATGCTCACCTTACCAATCCCCTGCCACTCCTGTTCCAGCGCGTCCCAGTCCCCTGCTGGTCTCTACTTTCTGCTCCCTCTCAATACACAGGAATGACCGCTCAGACAATCACCTCTGTGGCCAGTGACCAAGATGTAGAGACTAGCTGGAGACCAGGACGCATCAGAATGGGAGCGGAGCGGATTGGTAAGGTAAGTATGACTTATTTTATTATTTTACATTGTTCGAAGCATCAGGCGGACATCCCCTTTAGCACACTGCTTATAGTGTCCAGTGTTATGGTCCACTAAGCAAATATCAAATTATTCCATTCACAATGCGGCTTTTAAATATGTCCTGCATGTCTGTATTTATTGCATGAATATGCAGGTTAATACAGGGACTTGGAAATGAGTTTTCTAGTACAAAACATGAAGTTGCTTCTCACCCCTGAAACAGGAGGTGTCCCTCCTCGTGACATGTCTGTTCTAAGTAACTACATGAACTCCCCATGCAATATCAATTCTGCAGCATCGTTATTATATGTCTCTATATTGTGCCACTCCCCTAGTATTCCTATTAGAAGTTTTTGCCAGCAGTCTGCAATAAGGGTTCTGCTGGGTGTTACCCGTTGAGGGTGTGCTCCTGCACAATCTACCATTGGCAGGACTGATTGGCTAGTATCAGACTATACTAGCTAGACCCAGATGATCCCTTTATTGCAGACTGCTTGTAATTCATCCATAAGCTTTACTTAGGAATAATAGAGGGATGGTGCATAGAGTTATAAGAGCAGATGCTCCAGAACTATTATGTGGTGAATGCAAGTAGTTACTGAAACAGACATGTCAGAAGAGGTGACATCGTTTTATTCTCCATTATCCTTTTCATTGTAATATTCAGCCTCCAGTTGATCGCACTTTTACAAATGTGACAAGTATGTAAAACTCACATACTGTACCACAGCCATTCCAACAGGTCCTATTATAATGAAAGAGAAGAAATGCAGTTTTTTTCTTTTCCAGAAACAGTGTGGGAGAGATTTATCAAACTGGTGTAAAGTAGAACTGGCTCAGTTTCCCATAGCAACCAATCAGATTCCACCTTTCATTTTACAAAGGAGCTGTGATAAATAAAAGGTGGAATCTGATTGGTTGCTATGGGCAACTAAGCCAGTTCTACTTTACACCAGTTTGATAAATCTCAGCCAGTGCCTTTCTGGTCAAGAGTGAGACTGTTTTTGGACAGGAAGCTGACCCTATTCCTAATCGGATACCTACCATACAGTAGACATCTAAAGGGCCATAACTGATGTCATTACAATAATGAAATCCTCTGTACAGCATAGAGCTTGACCTGTTAGAGGTATATGACACGGGTCGGGTTTACATGTTGTGATTTTTTTGCACCATGGAGAAAAACGTATTAAAAAGAAACTCATGCGTCTTAACTGCGAATACTGCAATAGACTATACACAGATGAAACACATTAGTATTGCTCACCTGTAAAAACCACAATCAAAATAAAAAAAAAGCATTTTTTCACATACATTTTATACGCTTTTTTTACCACTGAAAAACTGCCGTGTTTAAACACACCCAAATAGTGCTCCTGAGCGGAGGGGTGCTCCTGCACCATCTGCCATTGGCAGGACTGTGTGTAAACCCACCTAAATAGTGCTAAGAAACTACTATATGTGTTAATATTTTAAACTTAAAATGGTTTAATGTCTAATGTTAAATTTTATGCTAAATGTAATAAACTAATTAATAAATATTCTTTCTTTAGCCAATTTTATATCTAGGATTCTTCTCCATACATTTCCTTGTTAGTTGCTATAATAAAAATGTCTAGAAAATTAGAAGCTTTTAGGTATACATATAAATCAGAATGAATAGGCTATAGTATTCGCCTATTAAAAAAAAAATCTTTTTTTGTGTTCATCATGATCCCCTTTCCCATGGTTGTTATAATCCCTCCAGATGATACAGTAAAGGCTCATTCACACAACCTCTGAGTTGTATAGTCTATGGCTCCTCACCGCTCCTCCATTCATATATAGACATTCACGTTTTTTTCTGTTGGCTTCCTTATTCTATTACACTTGTTGCATGGCTCCTAAGAGAGAACATGTACATTATATGGCACTGTGCTGACGCACCATACGGAAGGAAATATAGGGGGAAATTTATCAAACTGGTGTAAAGTAGAACTGGCTTAGTTGCCCATAACAACCAATCAGATTCCACCTTTCATTTTTTACAGCTCCTGGAAAATGAAAGATGGTCTCTGATTGGCTGCTATGGGCAACTAAGCCAGTTCTACTTTACACCAGTTTGATAAATCTCCCCCATAGTGCCTATTCCTTTCTAGTAACTGCTCTTTACAGTGACATAGCCTATGACTTTACCAGTACTCATTGCTCAATCGGTATACTATAGAGAATCCAGTTATATTATCTAATTATAGAAAATCTAATAATACAAAATTTGCCAGATTCCTAGAAGCTTTGCCATTACCGAATGTTTTAAAAAACTAATACCACATACGTATATTTACATCTCTGATCTTCTAAGTTATCTTAAATCCTAAGTTATTCTGTAAAAAAGTTATGAATGAAAAGAAATTATTACTTCACTGATCGCTCGACGCTGCCGTTCCAACATTGCTCTCCACTTCCTGCTCTAAGCTTGAATCACAGGAAACAGCTGGACTAGCCTTTTTTTATAATAATGCTGTTTAGTCTCTATTTAAAAAAAATTGAGTAGTATTTCCATATCAGTTAGTATACCAGAAGATGCACATCATGTTAATGGGCCTCAAAAAAGGAGTGCTGCAAAAGAGACCAGACTACTGCTACCAGTGCTGGCAACCTCCTCTTTCTGCAGCATTGCAACTACCAGGCTGTATTAGATGCTATAGCAGAAGCACAAAAAAATCATTGTATGAGAATTTTATGTAAAAAAAAATTGTTTTGTGGACCATATTACTTTTGAAGTGTTATTCCTGGAAGAGTATCTTGTATGTATTTTACTTCCAGCGGCACCTGCATAGAATAGAGTGCAGGAGTCTCTGGTAGGGAATACATTGTCACTGTGCACCATCAACTCAGTTATGCTAGAATATTAACTCTTAGCTCACTACTTTCATAGGACTACCGAGTGAATATTTTTTTGAGACAGCAGTGGAACGACCCAAGACTCTCTTATAGTGAATACCCAGACGACTCCTTGGATTTGGATCCTTCCATGTTGGATTCTATTTGGAAGCCTGATTTATTTTTTGCTAATGAGAAGGGAGCGAACTTCCATGATGTCACAACAGACAACAAGCTACTGAGAATTTTTAAAAACGGAAATGTATTGTACAGTATAAGGTAAGGAAAATAGCTTATCTGTGTGTCTATATCCAGGATAGATAGATAGATAGATAGATAGATAGATAGATAGATGATATGAGATACGATCATCTATCTTATTATCTATCTATCCTTCTGTATATCTACAGTGGTGCTTGAAAGTTTGTAAACCCTTCAGAATTTAATATATTTGACCTAAAATTGCAAAAGAGAATGTGGCTCATACAGCAAGACAACAACCCTAAGCATACAAGTTGTTCTACCAAAGAATGGTTAAAGAAAATTAAAGTTAGAGTTTTGGAATGACCAAGTCAAAGACCTGACCTTAGCCTCCCTGGCGGTCTAATTCCTGTAGTATTCTCGTACCCGAAGCGGTACATTCTTCCGGAGCTGCAGCCGGAAGTTCGCGCCGCGCTCTGTAAATGCTCATGCGGACAGCACACTGTGTGCTGTCCGCATGCATTCTTGCCCCGTTCTAATTAACCCATGGTAATCTCGAGTGTGGTTCGGGGTTACCGCTTCTTGCAGTGTAAATTAACCCTGAGCCACACTCAGGATTACCGCTAGGGAGGTTAATGAAGTAATCTCATGATTAATGTAAAAAATGAAAAATCAGACATCATATAGTACATAACAATCTCTTTCTAATAAAGCTAGAACCAGCCCTGTACCTCACATGGATCCAGAGATCTCCCCAGTCATTGCTCTGCTAGATTTATATCACCAATAAGAAAACAAGTGCTGCATAAATGTCAGAAAAATGTATAACCTTTATTTATTCACATAAATTCATAAAATACTGTAGATGGCCATGACAAGCATACACAAATACATCAAATTCACCGTCAGTAGTAACAATATAACATCCCTGTTGGCTCAATATAACCACATCATAAGGGGATCCCAAATCTCTGAACCACTCTATCATATGGTAATATTACATAATAAAGTGCATAGTGCAACCCATATTACCTTTAAAATCACACTCAGTCAAGCGCTAGAGAGTCACATTTGATTAAAGTCTAAACCTACAGGCAGCCGAGATACATAAGTAAACATATTACCGACTAATGATCAGACACCCCGACGCACGTTTCGCATCACGCTTCTTCAAGGGGAATTTTATGTATTTGTGTATACTTGTCATGGCCATCTACAGTTTTTTATATATTTATGTGAATAAATAAAGGTTATACATTTTTCTGACATTTATGCAGCACTGTGCCGTTGTTTTCTTATTGGTGTTTTAACAGTTGTTGTTGGAGACACGGTGTATGCCGGATAGGAGCCCTATTGTGTATTGGGGTTTTAGATTTATATCACGCTGACAGCTCAAGGTAGGTGCTTTTTCTGCTGCATCTCTCCTCCTATAACAGCTCAGTAGGCAGTGGAAGGATAAAGCTGATCATGTGCGGCCATCTCAGTGAGCAGGACAAAGAAATAAGAAAAATAACAACCAGCAGGTGGCGCTATACAGATACATTTTATTGAATAACTCAGTGGCTATGCAAAAATTTAATTACATGCAATTACAAAAGTATTCTGATCCAGGTGCTGGTTTGAAAACTGTAGAATATTTTTCATGGGACAACCCCTTTAACCACTTCCCGCCACACTAACGCCGAAAGGCGTCATTGCTGCGGCGCTCCCAGGCTACACTAACGCCGATTGGCATCATCTCGCGTGAGCCGAGATTTCCTGTGAACGCGCGCACACAGGCGCACGCGTTCACAGGATCGGAAGTTAAGCGAGTGGCTCTTCAGCCTGCCAGCGGCGATCGTTCGCTGGCAGGCTGTAGATGCGATTTTTTTAACCCCTAACAGGTATATTAGACGCTGTTTTGATAACAGCGTCTAATATACCTGCTACATGGTCCTCTGGTGGTCCCTTTTGCTTGGATCGACCACCAGAGGACACAGGCAGCTCAGTAATAAGTAGCACCAAACACCACTACACTACACCCCCCCCTGTCACTTATTAACCCCTGATCACCCCATATAGACTCCCTGATCACCCCTCTGTCATTGATCACCCCCCTGTCATTGATCACCCCCCTGTCATTGATCACCCCCCTGTAAGGCTCCATTCAGACGTCCGTATGTTTTTTACGGATCCACGGATACATGGATCGGATCCGCAAAACACATACAGACGTCTGAATGGAACCTTACAGGGGGGTGATCACCCCATATAGACTCCCTGATCACCCCCCTGTCATTGATCACCCCCCTGTAAGGCTCCATTCAGACGTCCGTATGTTTTTTACGGATCCACGGATCGAATCCGCAAAACACATACGGACATCTGAATGGAGCCTTATAGGGGGGTGATCAATGACAGGGGGGTGATCACCCCATATAGACTCCCTGATCACCCCCCTGTCATTGATCACCCCCCTGTCATTGATCACCCCCCTGTAAGGCTCCATTCAGACGGCCATATGTGTTTTGCGGATCCACGGATCCATGGATCGGATCCGCAAAACACATACGGACATCTGAATGGAGCCTTACAGGGGGGTGATCAATGACAGGGGGGTGATCACCCCATATAGACTCCCTGATCACCCCGCTGTCATTGATCACCCCCTTGTAAGGCTAGCTCCATTCAGAGGTCCGTATGTGTTTTGCGGATCCACGGATCCATGGATCGGATGCGCAAAACACATACGGACGTCTGAATGGAGCCTTACAGGGGGGTGATCAATGACAGGGGGGTGATCACCCCATATAGACTCCCTGATCACCCCCCTGTCATTGATCACCCCCCTGTAAGGCTCCATTCAGACGTCTGTATGTTTTTTACGGATCCACGGATACATGGATCGGATCCGCAAAACACATACGGACCTCTGAATGGAGCCAGCCTTACAAGGGGGTGATCAATGACAGCGGGGTGATCAGGGAGTCTATATGGGGTGATCACCCCCCTGTCATTGATCACCCCCCTGTAAGGCTCCATTCAGACGTCCGTATGTGTTTTTTGGATCTGATCCATGGATCCGTGGATCCGCAAAACACATACGGACCTCTGAATGGAGCCAGCCTTACAAGGGGGTGATCAATGACAGGGGGGTGATCAGGGAGTCTATATGGGGTGATCACCCCCCTGTAAGGCTCCATTCAGACGTCCGTATGTGTTTTGCGGATCCGATCCATGTATCCGTGGATCCGTAAAAAACATACGGACGTCTGAATGGAGCCTTACAGGGGGGTGATCACCCCATATAGACTCCCTGATCACCCCCCTGTCATTGATCACCCCCTTGTAAGGCTGGCTCCATTCAGAGGTCCGTATGTGTTTTCCGGATCCACGGATCCATGGATCGGATCCGCAAAACACATACGGACGTCTGAATGGAGCCTTACAGGGGGGTGATCAATGACAGGGGGGTTATCACCCCATATAGACTCCCTGATCACCCCCCTGTCATTGATCACCCCCCTGTCATTGATCACCCCCCTGTAAGGCTCCATTCAGACGTCCGTATGTTTTTTACGGATCCACGGATACATGGATCGGATCCACAAAACACATACAGACGTCTGAATGGAGCCTTACAGGGGGGTGATCACCCCATATAGACTCCCTGATCACCCCCTGTCATTGATCACCCCCCTGTAAGGCTCCATTCAGACGTCCGTATGTGTTTTGCGGATTCAATCCATGTATCCGTGGATCTGTAAAAAACATACGGACGTCTGAATGGAGCCTTACAGGGGGGTGATCAATGACAGGGGGCTGATCACCCCATATAGACTCCCTGATCACCCCCCTGTCATTGATCACCCCCCCTGTCATTGATCACCCCCCTGTAAGGCTCCATTCAGACATTTTTTTGGCCCAAGTTAGCGGAAATTTATTTATTTTTTCTTACAAAGTCTCATATTCCACTAACTTGTGTCAAAAAATAAAATCTCACATGAACTCACCATACCCCTCACGGAATCCAAATGCGTACAAATTTTTAGACATTTATATTCCAGACTTCTTCTCACGCTTTAGGGCCCCTAAAATGCCAGGGCAGTATAAATACCCCACATGTGACCCCATTTCGGAAAGAAGACACCCCAAGGTATTCCGTGAGGGGCATATTGAGTCCATGAAAGATTGAAATTTTTGTCCCAAGTTAGCGGAAAGGGAGACTTTGTGAGAAAAAAAACAAAAAAAAACAATTTCCGCTAACTTGTGCCAAAAAAAAATAATTTCTATGAACTCGCCATGCCCCTCATTGAATACCTTGGGGTGTCTTCTTTCCAAAATGGGGTCACATGTGGGGTATTTATACTGCCCAGGCATTTTAGGGGCCCTAAAGCGTGAGAAGAAGTCTGGGATCCAAATGTCTAAAAATGCCCTCATAAAAGGAATGTGGGCCTCTTTGCGCATCTAGGCTGCAAAAAAGTGTCACACATCTGGTATCGCCGTACTCAGGAGAAGTTGGGCAATGTGTTTTGGGGTGTCATTTTACATATACCCATGCTGGGTGAGATAAATATCTTGGTCAAATGCCAACTTTGTATAAAAAATGGGAAAAGTTTTCATTTGTCGAGATATTTCTCTCACCCAGCATGAGAATATGTAAAAAGACACCCCAAAACACATTGCCCAACTTCTCCTGAGTACGGTGATACCACATGTGTGACACTTTTTTGCAGCCTAGGTGGGCAAAGGGGCCCACATTCCAAAGAGCACCTTTAGGATTTCACAGGTCATTTTTTACACATTTTGATTTCAAACTACTTACCACACATTAGGGCCCCTAGAATGCCAGGGCAGTATAACTAACCCACAAGTGACCGCATTTTGGAAAGAAGACACCCCAAGGTATTCCATGAGGGGCATGGCGAGTTCCTAGAATTTTTTATTTTTTGTCACAAGTTAGCGGAAAATGATGATTTTTTTTTTTTCTTACAAAGTCTCATATTCCACTAACTTGTGACAAAATATAAAAACTTCCATGAACTCACTATGCCCATCACGAAATACCTTGGGGTGTCTTCTTTCCAAAATGGGGTCACTTGTGTGGCTAGTTATACTGCCCTGGCATTTTAGGGGCCCAAATGCGTGCAAAGTAGTTTGAAATCAAAATGTGTAAAAAATGGCCGGTGAAATCCGAAAGATGCTCTTTGGAATGTGGGCCCCTTTGCCCACCTAGCCTGCAAAAAAGTGTCACACATGTGATATTGCCGTACTCAGGAGAAGTTGGGCAATGTTTTTTGGGGTGTCATTTTACATATACCCATGCTGGGTGAGAGAAATATCTTGGCAAAAGACAACTTTTCCCATTTTTTTATACAAAGTTGGCATTTGACCGAGATATTTATCTCACCCAGCATGGGTATTTGCAAAATAACACCCCAAAACATTTTTTTTTTATCAAAGACATGTAGAACAATAAATTTAGATAAAAATTTATATATGGATGTCTTTTTTTTGCCAAATTTTACAACTGAAAGTGAAAAATGACATTTTTTTGCAAAAAAATCGGTAAATTTCGATTAATAACAAAAAAAGTAAAAATGTCAGCAGCAATGAAATACCACCAAATGAAAGCTCTATTAGTGAGAAGAAAAGGAGGTAAAATTCATTTGGGTGGTAAGTTGCATGACCGAGCAATAAACCGCTAAAGTTGTGGAGTGCCGATTTGTAAAAAAAGGGCGTGGTCACTAGGGGGGTATAAACCTGTGGTCCTTAAGTGGTTAATACAATAGAAATGTTGCGGAAGGACCTGAAGTGAGGAGTTCTTGGGAGAAAACCGACCAACATACAGTATCAGTTGAAGCCGTTTTGTAAGGAAGGAATGTGCTAAAATTCCTCCAAGCTAACTAGCAGGACTAATCATCTATTACTGGAAATGGTTAGCTGCAGTTATTGCTGCACAAAAGGGTCACACCAGATACTGAAAGCAATCGTTCACATACTTTTGTCACTGACTGACATTTGATATTGGGTAATTTTCCTAAATAAATAAATAAATGACCAAATCGAATATTTTTTTTACCCATTTGTTATATTTGGTTATCTTTATGTATTTATTTATGTGAAAATCTGATGTAGTTTTAGGTCACATTTATGCAGAAATATGGAAAATTTGAAGGGTTCACAGGCTTTCAAACACCACAGTATTTACTATCTATGTATCTATCTATCTATCTATCTATCTATCTATCTATCTATCTATCTATCTATGTATCTATCTATCTATCTATTTATCTATCTAAAATAGAAAATTGCTAAGCAGCACACACACTGGTAGGTGCAATTCCTTGGAGCAGATCGCGGACTTGATCCAATTTAAATACGAAAAGAAGAAGCCAAGGCAGCACACAAGTATCCGTGAAAACAAGGGTGTTTATTCCCCCATGTGGAGACAACGTTTCAGCTCTCTCTATGGAGCCTTTGTCAAGCCAATGGCTTGACAAAGGCTCCATAGAGAGAGCTGAAACGTTGTCTCCACATGGGGGAATAAACACCCTTGTTTTCACGGATACTTGTGTGCTGCCTTGGCTTCTTCTTTTCGTATTCATCTATCTATCCATCCCAAAAATGTGGAATGGCTAGAAAAATTGTCAATGTATACAAGTATAGAATAAAACTCTAAAATAGATAGATAGATAATAGATATTTTAGACTTCTTCTGTACTTATATACATTGACAGTTTTCTGAAGTCATTCCACCATTTTCTTTTCTCTCTAGATAATCCATTTTAAGTTACTGTTCCATATCTAATATTTGACAGCTTGTTGCTGCACTCCTAAATACAGTTCTGAACATCGTTTTGCATAAGTTTTCAAAATTTCTAACTTGGGAAAATGTCAAGTACATTACCTAGTTCATTTCACAATGGCACCAACTGCTTTCTATTTCTCAGCAAAATGGCATTTGGTGTCACTTAAGGAAGAGATACCATTCTATCCCATGTAACGGTTTGACAGGCTGCACGCAAGTCCTCTCTTTGTAAAGGAATGTGCTGGTTGATGAGTGTTTGAACAGAAGAGAAAAATATATTCTGATTTAGTTCTTATTTTTAGTTATGTTAGAATTCTTGATTGTTTTATGTATTTCTACAGAATTGTCTTCTACTCAGGAAGATTTTTTTTATACATTTTATAGCTGAGATATGTCATAAATGCTTATAACATCAGCTTGTATGTGGGTGTTCAGTCATATTTAGCTTGTATGGAAATAGCATGACCCTGTCATATGTTTATTTATTAATATATATATATATATGTATTATATAATTTTAACAATGTAACTGCTGAAATGACTTAATTATTCCATAGTAAGCCTTTAATTGGATGACTTATCAGAGACATTAATGGCCAGTGGCATAACTATAGGGGTTGCAACAGTCACAGTTGCCACCAGGTTCACAAGCCAGGGGTTCCACAGGCTCCTCACCACACTATTTTTCTTATATTTTCAATTTTCCTTTTGATGCCTGGCAACTAAGGTATCATAAATCTGAGACACTGGTGTGGGGGAGTCAATGGAAGAAGATTTATGATGCTGGACATCCCCCCCTGTCAGAAAGGAGATCATTAACCTTTTAATGTCAAAAGTAGCAGTAGGTCAGTATATAGTCAAGTAAAGGAAGCTGTGGAGAAAAATGCAGATGGACGGCTGCAAGGGTTACAGTGTTCTGGATGAGAGCACACGCATGCATAGAACTGTACAAAACCAGAATATGGTGTGAAAAGCTCCTCCCTTGCTCAAACACCTTCTGCAGTGTGATCACTGGTTGCTAGTGCTGCATTAAAGGGTCACTTATGCATGCATGGGATAGGCATAAGTAGAGATGGCCTTGCGGTTCGCCTGGCGGTCGTTTTGTGGCAAAGCTCCCGTTCCACCACATCCCAAAGATGCTCTATTGGGTTGAGATCTGGTGACTGTGGGGGCCATTTTAGTACAGTGAACTCATAGTCATGTTCAAGAAACCAATTTGAAATGATTCGAGCTTTGTGACATGGTGCATTATCCTGCTGGAAGTAGCCATCAGAGGATGGATACATGTTCTCATTCTGTTTACGCCAAATTCGGACTCTACCATTTGAATGTCTCAACAGAAATGGAGACTCATCAGACCAGGCAACATTTTTCCAGTCTTCAACAGTCTAATTTTGGTGAGCTCGTGCAAATTGTAGCCTCTTTTTCCTATTTGTAGTGGAGATGAGTGGTACCCGGTGGGGTCTTCTGCTGTTGTAGCCCATCCGCCTCAAGGTTGTGCGTGTTGTGGCTTCTCAAATGCTTTGCTGCATACCTCGGTTGTAACGAGTGGTTATTTCAGTCAACGTTGCTCTTCTATCAGCTTGAATCAGTTGGCCCATTCTCCTCTGACCTCTAGCATCCACAAAGCATTTTTGCCCACAGGACTGCCGCATACTGGATGTTTTTCCCTTTTCACACCATTCTTTGTAAACCCTATAAATGGTTGTGCGTGAAAATCCCAGTAACTGAGCAGATTGTGAAATACTCAGACCGGCCCGTCTGGCACCAACAACCATGCCACGCTCAAAATTGCTTAAATCACCTTTCTTTCCCATTCTGACATTCAGTTTGGAGTTCAGGAGATTGTCTTGACCAGGACCACCCCCCTAAATGCATTGAAGCAAATGCCATGTGATTGGTTGACTAGATAATTGCATTAATGAGAAATAGAACAGGTGTTCCTAATAATTCTTTAGGTGAGTGTATATAGTGATCACCTGGAAGCCAAGGGGCTAGGGGCTAGGGGCTTACTAGGGCCATTTTTATATAGGGTAAGGCTCCGGACGGGGTCGCTCTTATCAGGGCGGGTGGTCTGTGGTTAGGCTATCAGGGCCAGAATAGCACCCCCTGTAGGGCAATATCAGGGACAGTTCTTTGCCCACCCTGTCCTTCAATACCACATCATCATCTAGCCCAGGGATAGATGTTTTTTGCTTTCCCTCCGGGATTCATGGATGTGCACTGGAACCCCCCGGATTGTGGTAGGACATATGGTTTCTGATTTGGTGCCGCCGAGCACCTGATTTAGTGCTGTTGAGCACTTGTTATTGCCTACCACATCTATGCTTTTTGCTTAACTTTAATAATTTAATTTATTTTAATTTTGAGGGATATCTTCTCCATTCACACGTCCGCAAAAATGGATCCGCATCCGTTCCGCAATTTTGCGGAACGGATGCAGACCCATTAATTTTAAATGGGGCCGGAATGTGCTGTCCGCATCTGCATTTGCGGATCCGCACTTCCGCATCCGTGCTTCTGTTTCCCGCCAAAAAATAGAACATGTTCTATTCTTGTCCGCAATTGCAGACAAGATTAGGCAGTTTATATTATAGTGACGGCGATGTGCGGTCCGCAAATTGTGGAATGTACATTGCCGGTGTCCGTGTTTTGCGGATCCGCAAAACACTTACGGACGTGTGAATGGACCCTCATAGTAACATTATTAAAGGTCACGTTTTATCTTTATGTATATTGTAATGGATTGCCTTCCTTGTACAATGTTATAATATACTTTCTATGTTAGAAAGTATATTATAGTGCATTTGTATTGTGCGGCAGTTGTGTGCGGTTCTGCTGCGATACTGCAGGTATATAGAGGGACAAGCGTTATTGGAACAAATAATTTATACTGGTGTGATATACCTGTCGCCCCCCAAAAAAACTGATTGAAGCGGGGTGTTATATACCAATATACTTTCTTTATAGTGCATTTGTGTACTGTATAGTGCATTTGCGCATGCGCGTACGCAAAAATTATATTGCCGATATTTTGCATTGAAAAAAATAATGAATGGAGATCGCAAATTCAAATAATACATCTGTATGTCACTGTCCATGTTGTGGGACTATTTGGGCACTTCTAGTAATTATTTCTTGGCTGCAAATATGAGCTGAAGGTTTTTCAGGTTCACCTGCCATTAAAATTAATGCGCCGCGCGAATGAATGAATGCGCCACCGCGAACTTGCGGTTCGCGAACATTTGATCGCGATCGCGTTCGCGAACCCTCCCGGCAGATGTTCGTCCATCACTAGGCATAAGGCCATCCTTCATATAAGATAGGGCCAGGGGCTATCCATAGTACTCAGTATATTGGGCAGACTAGATGGGCCAAATGGTTCTTATCTGCCGACACATTCTATGTTTCTATGTTTCTCACAGCACATGTGTATATGGAAAAGATCATTGAGCTATACAGGAGATAATACTCATGGTTATATGTATACTACTTAGAGTGCTGGTGGTGTAGGGGTATCCAGTAACTAATGGGAGGTCGATAGAAGGACCTAAAGCCCAAATAGATCAGATTTGGCTGTTCACGCACTGGATGAGAGCACACACACGCATAGAACTGTACAAAAGCAGAATATGGTGTGAAAAGCTCCTCCCTTGCTCAAACACCTTCTGCAGTGTGATCACTGGTTGCTAGTGCTGCATTAAAGGGTCACTTATGAGACTCGCTGATGCTGCTACAAAGACACGGGCAGGCTGCAGATGGCAAGCACGAGGACTAGTTGTGATTGGGGCTTGAACTAACTTTTTGCATCAGGGATGTGAGCCCTTACTAACATGGCTGTTGGTGACCAAATGGCTATGGGTATAGCACTAATGCCTGATTACCATGGATCCAACAACTACAGTATACCCTCAGTAATCATTCAAAGTGATAGCAGCACTAGGGAAACAAAATTGCACACCGATGCCTCTTGGGGTCTATCAGATCTCACCTTGGTGGCACTGTAAAGGGGGAATATTAATCACCAATATTTATGCAAATATCGATAATTAATATTCATAAATGGGAGGAGCCATCTAGTGATAACTCCGCCCATTTATGCCTTTATATAATAACAACAATACCTTCGCTATACTTTACACTGATCACTATGCTAGCTGCATGCGCCTTACTAAACTAACTATCGCCAATAACCACACGCCACACAGATAGTTATAAACCAAACACAGTATTTATTACTAACAATACACTACGCACGCAATACTAACAATACAGCACTAAATATACAACCCTAAACTACACTACACATTCCCAATTCCACCCATCAACTAACTACACAGTTCACACATACAAGTAATATTAACAATAACCCACCCATCTGTTCTCACTGTCCCTACGGGGTTAACGGTGGCACTGCAAGGGAGTGCAGGCCACAGACACTATAGATTCAGCACTGCAAGGGTTACTTGCAAGTGAGTGCTGAGGTTTACCAGGGGTACAGCACGGATCAGGGACACAGCAGGGAGTGGGGGTAATCAGGGGTACTAATAGGGCCACAGGATCAGGGGTACAACAGGGGAATACAATAAGGCAAGGGTTTGGGGGATCAGGGTGTCCAGTAACCAGTGGCACAGGATCAGGGGTACAAACAAGGATACAATAAGGCAAGGGTTTGGGGGATCAGGGTGTCCAGTAATAGATACAGTGGGGGTAACCACAAATACAATCAGGGGAACCAGTGGCACAGGATCAGGGGTACAAACAAGGATACAATAAGGCAAGGGTTTGGGGGATCAGGGTGTCCAGTAACACGGCAAGGGTAAATCAGGGCCCAGGGTCACATCACATCAAGGACACAAATATAGGGGTTACAGGACCAGGGGTGATACTTAGGCCTTATCCAGGTGGTCATCATGGAGCTCCTCTCTCCTATGCGTCTCTGAATCTAGTCTGGTTGCAAGAGAAGGCACCTCTGTCCGGTTCGGGGTTTTATAGCCCAAAAGCAACCCCCTCCTCCTTCCTCAGGCATGTGACATCATAGTGTGCCTTAGTCCCCCCTCCTAGTCCCAAAAATGCTGGGAGTAATGGGCATGGCCATGGGGCAGAAAAACAGGTTTTTGATGGCTCTGATTAGAAGGTCCCCTCACAACGGTGCCACAGAGTCTGATTGCTTTGGGCCTGAACAAAAGGGGACTAGATGCTAATCAGCTGTTATCCTACAGGCTATCAGTCTCTAAACAACTCTGTTGATAGCAGTTGGAATTGCATATATACATATAACACATACAAAACCGGGGGTATGAATGGGCAGCAATAAGCCCACATACATACTGTCATGCTGAGATAAGTGTATATACATAGACACGTGTGCAAATACATACACACATATCTATATATACACACACCCTCACATATATCTGGGGCCAGGAAATATATGCTAACTATAAGGGGACACACATATATATATATACTAATATAAGGGGGATTATAAGGGGGCACAGCTTCCAGGGACCACATATTTCCCACAGGGGCCAACATGAGCCCCTGGGGATCACCATGGGCAGACGTGCGCAGATGCTGGGCACATCTGCGCACATCGTCCCATGATGCTATGTCTAATGTATGCACAAATATACCATACATGCCCGCACGTGTTTGCAGGCATGCATGGATATATATGCATACGTCTTAACCGTTCCTCAACAATCCCCCTGTTGTCGGAATATAATACGACAATATAATGGGGGAACGGGTTGAGATATATTTGCCCCCCTTCAACTCCATCTTTGGTGGAAGTTCAGGAAGAACTGTAGTGCACACTGATCTTTAGGTACTTAGACATCCCTCATCCAGCTTCCTCTGACCTGCCCTTCACCGTAACCTCCTCCTCCGTCCACAGGATACACCGCCTACTTCTTGACATCTTTAGGATACCACATACCCACAGTCTCTCGGTAATTCTGCCGATCTTCAGGTATCTTCGTCCCCCCCCCCCCTTCTGGAGTGGGTTCACCCTTACAGTCTTTACCTTTCTATAACAGTCTCTTGGTGTCGGCCACCCCCACTTTGGAGTGACCACACCCCCACAGTCTCTCTGTAATTCTGCCGATCTTCAGGTATCTTCGCCCCCCCCCAATTCTGGAGCGGGTTCACCCTTACAGTCTTTGTCCCAACTTTCTTCTATCCAACGTCTGTTTCCATCTTGATGGGTGCAGTTCTCCCGTGGACAGATTAATAGGTCTTTACAAGGCAGGTCAAACTCTTAAGCGGTGAGGTCATAGTACCTAAATTCTACTGCGGAGAACACCTCCGCCACACTACACATCCAGCCCTTCCCTTAAGAACCTCACCGTTCCAGGGTTCAAGGTGGCAAATGAGTGATGCCTGTCCCTATCGTGACCTAACCTTATCCCCATTCACACAAAACACATGTCACATCCCTCCCAACACCACCAAATTCCATTAAATGTGTGTACCCATAGAGACTCATGCAACTTGGCATATCTCTACACCTCCAAAGACACAGGTAGGTCGCAGACCCCTGTGTCAACGGGAAACGACTATAGGATGCAAATGCGTACAGCCGAATATAGGCTGTCACACATTTGTACCTAGAGTGTCTATGGGTACGCAATCAACCGACAAACAAAATCAATAAATACAATACAATGTGCTATGGGGTTTCGGGGTAGTACAAGTTATACGTCCCGAACCCTCATAGGAAACAAAGTGTGTCCATACAATATTTGGCTTCAGGAACAATGTTAGCGTTATGTCCTGAGCCTCCTCCTCCGGATAGTTCTGTAAAGTTCTGTCTGGTTCTGGTGTATTTGGTCAGTAAGTCCCTTGACCCTCCGATTACGATGACCAGAACCAGAAGAAGTTTCTTCCACCCGAATGTCTCCCAAGTCTTCCTCCAGAGCCTTAAATAATGTTCCCGCTGGATTATGGCACAGTCTTCTCTAGAACACCTCTAGGCAGAGGTCGCTTAGTTGCCAAAATCCAGTGGGATCCTCTGGAGCTTCACAACAGTGTCAGGGGGAATAGCTGGTCTCTTCTGTGGCGTCTCCTGGGTTTTTCTTCCGCTCCATATAAAATCACACCTATGGCAGAAGAAAATACCAGGCGCTCCCAGGGGAATTTCTCCCCTAACAGTGCAATTAATGTGAATTTCCAGCACCAATACCTTTGATCCATGGGTAGAGAAAGGCATCGAGCTGCCCTTTATCTCACAGGACCCCTCGTCATCCCAACACTGGTGTCTGAACATCCTACCTTCAGAGGAGCGTGTCCCTCTGCACCAACAGATAAGGATGGCCACCCTACTAGGTTAGGATAACTGGAGTTCCGTGGACAAAGCACCATCTTGTTATTGATGGTACCGCATCCCTGTCCACTCATGTGCACCCAGGCTGACCTCCCCCTGTGATCCCATCCTGTGGGGGCCCGCAGAACCAATGGCATAGTTATGCCCTGGCTCCCCAGGACCCCACAACACAAGAACACAGTCCACACTCTGCTGCCCAACACTCTGCGTCCAATCCCTATGAGAGCTGTGCTACCTGACCGGACTAGAATTAAGTGCGCAACACAACATTACACCAATGTTGTCTGTCCGCCCCAGTCCCCAGCGCAACACAGCCCTACCGAAAACCTGGAGCACAACAGCGTTATCTGTATCGATCCGAGACCCTGGCTGCCCAGAATAAAATCACATCATCCTTTGTGTAGGATTTCCCGTGTGAAATTATCTGCTCGCAAGCCTATACGTTCTCGATCCACAGTATAACACTGTTCCACTGCAAGGGGAAACAGAATGAAACAGACAGCAGATGGGACTTACACCACTACATAAATCAGCATGGTGGAACACATTCGTAGACAAGGACTACCACCACCAACACCAAGAAAAACTCACAAACAGATAACAAAAACACACAACATGGACATACACAGGGAACACACGGTGTAACAAATAGTACAGGGGTGTCAAATGTTGCCTAGCTTGGCCACTCTGACCCCTCAGCAGCTGGTGATGCTGCCGAGAGGTAACCCCTTTATGGCCAAGCTGACTAGACCCCACTGCCCAATTTGTTACCTGGCTGATACTGTTGGACACATTGCAATTACTTGCACCAGGGCAATTCCTTGCAATGTGTCCTTTGTTCCCACACCTGAAACACGTGACTTGGTTTCCTGTCCTGTGTGTTATGTTCCTATCTGTTTTGCAGTGTCTCGCTATGTGACCTAGGCCACCACAAGCAAAACATCTGATGTTTGCTCTGCATGGCCCAGGTCCATCTACACTGCAGCCGTGCTCCCTTCTCCTGAATTGTTCCATCCTCAGGGACGCACTCTTCACCACAGTTCTTTTTCCCAAAGTCAGGGAAAAATCTCTGTTAGTCTGGACCGGCTTGACCTGATGATTAGACCGGTCACAGACTACTCTCCCCCCTTGTGGCCCTGCACAGGGCAACATTTTGGGAGATTCCGACCCTGGCTTTATGGAAAAAGAAAGGGCAGGCACCAACTTGGTGATAACCTGTTGCATGCCAGACATTAGCTGGGACCTTACAGCAACCTGAGCCTTCAATTTGGCTACCGTCACGTCAGTAGAGGCAGTCCGCTCCTTGAAGGCTTTGACTTCAGTATAAGACTGAGTCAACTTAGCCTCAATTTCCTCCTTCTGCCTCTGCAGCTCTACCAACTGTGACTCTATCCTAGCCACCTGCGCATCTCGGTCAACAGTAGACTGCACATTCTCTGCCAGCTGCGCCTGCAATGTCGAAACCTGGTCCGAATTACTGGCACAGCACTGGCAGTGAATGGCCGGAGGAATTGTCTCCGTTGACCGAGACACCAGCGCAACTTCCTTTGGCTTACAGATGCTAGCCTCAAACGTATGAACGAGTTTGGCCAGCATCCGAAGCCGTTTGGTGGCCTTGTTCAAAACCGTCCGTTTGTTAACACAAAGCTTGTCGTAACTACAAGCCTGTGCTAACAAATCGGACCACAGCATTTCTGCTGACTTGTATGTAGTGGGGAGGATGGGGTTAAATGTGCTGTGTTTGCTCAAGTGTTGCAGTGTGGGGAAGTCCATACTCACCGTTTGATGAGTGTCCATCTTCTCCTTGGCGCCGTACCTCGCAGCTGCTTGGAAGAAGTCCATTTTCCCATATCGCCTCTTCCCGACCAGCCTGACTTGTACGCCGCTCCCACGAAGATGGATCTCCTCCAGTGACGTGTGCTCTTCTCCCTTGCAATCACTTGAGCGATGCTTGTTGGTGCTGTACTTTTCCGTGTCTTCTTACCCCAGCGACGGTGACCGTGTAAAGCAAATACAAAAATATTAATTCACAGAACAATTATAGATTCTCTGCAAAAGATTTTGTTTTATTTCTGGTACTCTAAGGGAAGTATCGCTTCTCCTGTACGAATTATCGGGTCCTAGACGCACAGACACTCCGCTGACCGCGTCTCTCCTGCCCGCTAATTCACAGTACTAGCGACCCTCAGCCTTCAGACCAAAAATAAAAGCAGAATCCACGCAGTGGGCCTGGCTCGCCAATGTAAAGGGGGAATATTAATCACCAATATTTATGCAAATATCGATAATTAATATTCATAAGCACTAAATATACAACCCTAAACTACACTACACATTCCCAATTCCCCCCATCAACTAACTACACAGTTCACACATACAAGTAATATTAACAATAACCCACCCATCTGTTCTCACTGTCCCTACGGGGTTAACGGTGGCACTGCAAGGGAGTGCAGGCCACAGACACTATAGATTCAGCACTGCAAGGGTTACTTGCAAGTGAGTGCTGAGGTTTACCAGGGGTACAGCACGGATCAGGGACACAGCAGGGAGTGGGGGTAATCAGGGGTACTAATAGGGCCACAGGATCAGGGGTACAACAGGGGAATACAATAAGGCAAGGGTTTGGGGGATCAGGGTGTCCAGTAACCAGTGGCACAGGATCAGGGGTACAAACAAGGATACAATAAGGCAAGGGTTTGGGGGATCAGGGTGTCCAGTAATAGATACAGTGGGGGTAACCACAAATACAATCAGGGGAACCAGTGGCACAGGATCAGGGGTACAAACAAGGATACAATAAGGCAAGGGTTTGGGGGATCAGGGTGTCCAGTAACACGGCAAGGGTAAATCAGGGCCCAGGGTCACATCACATCAAGGACACAAATATAGGGGTTACAGGACCAGGGGTGATACTTAGGCCTTATCCAGGTGGTCATCATGGAGCTCCTCTCTCCTATGCGTCTCTGAATCTAGTCTGGTTGCAAGAGAAGGCACCTCTGTCCGGTTCGGGGTTTTATAGCCCAAAAGCAACCCCCTCCTCCTTCCTCAGGCATGTGACATCATAGTGTGCCTTAGTCCCCCCTCCTAGTCCCAAAAATGCTGGGAGTAATGGGCATGGCCATGGGGCAGAAAAACAGGTTTTTGATGGCTCTGATTAGAAGGTCCCCTCACAACGGTGCCACAGAGTCTGATTGCTTTGGGCCTGAACAAAAGGGGACTAGATGCTAATCAGCTGTTATCCTACAGGCTATCAGTCTCTAAACAACTCTGTTGATAGCAGTTGGAATTGCATATATACATATAACACATACAAAACCGGGGGTATGAATGGGCAGCAATAAGCCCACATACATACTGTCATGCTGAGATAAGTGTATATACATAGACACGTGTGCAAATACATACACACATATCTATATATACACACACCCTCACATATATCTGGGGCCAGGAAATATATGCTAACTATAAGGGGACACATATATATACTAATATAAGGGGGATTATAAGGGGGCACAGCTTCCAGGGACCACATATTTCCCACAGGGGCCAACATGAGCCCCTGGGGATCACCATGGGCAGACGTGCGCAGATGCTGGGCACATCTGCGCACATCGTCCCATGATGCTATGTCTAATGTATGCACATATATACCATACATGCCCGCACGTGTTTGCAGGCATGCATGGATATATATGCATACGTCTTAACCGTTCCTCAACAGGCACTACACAGCCATTTGCTACCAATGGATCAGATGGGATAAGCGGACACTCCTGGCAACACTGCTAGACTGTGTTGTGCCTATTGAATGAGGGGGTGGCGCACTGGCTTCTCTGGTGCGATTTGAACCTGTTTCATGCACTGCCCCTATAGGTTTTGCCTTAAGTCTTCCATAACCTTGCACTGGGCTAATATGGGAAAGCAACTAGGGATCAGTCACACCCTTTCACCCTGCGTTAGGCATTTAAAAGCATAATCTGGTTATTGCTTTTTTTCTTGCCTTAGTATGAGTACATATTTTGCAGACTCTAAAGCAGGTAGCCACAACTTTTGATTTTATCGTTCATTACTGGGTTCAATCTCTCATTTCTCTTCCAAGCATATAATATCGATGTATGGTACAAGAAACAAGACAAAAGTCAATAGGTCAAGACAAGGATCTACAGATCTTTTGGCCAACAGTACCAATAATGAGCATTTATGCCAATACACAATATTTTTCCAGCTAGAATATGGAATTATGTTGTATGAATGAAAACTGTATCAGACACAGTGGAAAATGTCCTTAGCAATTTACTGGTGTCAATGTACATATTAGATGTAATGGTATTCATCTGCCCCTTCCATCATGTAAAATACTGTATGTGCAATTTACGTTCTTAGAAACAATTAGCCTTTAAAGCTAAGCTTTATGGACAATTTTACTAACGCTAACCTACAAATTATATAATAAATTAGTCTATAAATATACGTATAGATGCATCTGCTACTGTTCACATGAATCAAATACACAGGGAAAATATGGGGTTGCAGTTCATCTAGTATCTGCATTGCCAACATAATGTCACGGATGGTGTACAGGAAACAAGACAATGCAATACAATAATGACTCACTGGATCACAACTAAGGAACAAAAGGGAGACCCCTACATGAGAACTGCCACTCTCCCTAATTGCTCAGCCTATGCGAACACCCCAAAGGTGGATGGGCGCATATCCACGTACCTCGGCTATCTAATACCTGAAGACCCTACAATAGTGAGGGGACACGACCACCGGCTCCCTACACTAGACACAGAGGGAGTCAGGGTCACCTGAAAATCCAGCAGACAGAAAATTAAAGGAACAGCACTTATCTTGCAGAGGACTGGGAAATAGAAACAGCAAGCACACACACTCCAGGAAGTTGTATAAGCCGCAACCTAATGCGTCATGGGGAGGAATTTAAAGGGAAGCAATCAGTCCAACTGCATGACAGCTGAGATAGACTAACGAGATGAGGAACTTAACCAAAACAAAGAAACTCAAGGAGGAGGATCTGGAAAGCTCCTGTCAGAGCTTCTCAACTGTCTGGTTGTGACAGTACCACTCCCTCTACGAGTGGACTCCAGACACTCAGGACTCACCTTCTCAGGATGGGACCTATGGAAAGCCCTGATGAGACGAGTGGCCTTAATGTCCGTCACTGGGACCCACATCCTTTCCTCAGGACCATAACCCTCCCAATGAACGAGGTACTGGAGGGAACCGCGGACAAGAGGAGAATCCACAATCATAGAGACCTGAAATTCAAGATTTCCATCAACCATAATCGGAGGAGGAGGCAAAGGCGAGGGTACAATAGGTTGAACATAAGGTTTCAATAAGGACTTATGAAAAACATTATGGATCTTCCAAGTCTGAGGAAGATCAAGACGGTAGGCAACAGGATTGATGACAGACAGGATCTTGTAACGCCCAATAAACCTAGGACCCAACTTCCAGGAGGGAACCTTCAATTTGATATTCTTGGTAGACAACCACACCAGATCACCAACATTCAGGTCCGGACCAGGCACACGTCTCTTATCTGCCACACGCTTATATCTCTCACTCATGCTCTTTAGATTATCCTGAATCTTTTGCCAAATAGATGACAAAGACGAGGAGAATCTGTCCTCATCAGGTAAACCAGAAGACCCCTCTCCGGAGAAAGTCCCAAACTGCGGATAAAACCCATATGCACCAAAAAATGGTGACTTATCAGAGGACTCCTGATGACGGTTATTTAAAGCAAACTCAGCAAGGGACAAAAAAGAACACCAATCCTCCTGATTCTCCGCCACAAAACAGCGCAGATATGTCTCCAGATTCTGATTGACGCGCTCCGTCTGGCCATTCGACTGCGGGTGGAAAGCAGAAGAGAATGACAACCGAACCCCCAAGCGAGAACAGAAAGCCTTCCAGAATCTGGAAACAAACTGCGTGCCCCTATCAGAGACTATGTCTGAAGGAATACCATGCAATTTGACAATGTGATCAATAAATGCCTGCGCCAGCGTCTTAGCATTGGGCAAACCAGGAAAAGGGATGAAATGCACCATTTTGCTAAAACGGTCCACCACCACCAGAATCACAGTCTTCCCCGAGGAACGAGGCAAGTCTGTTATGAAGTCCATGGACAGATGTGTCCAAGGACGGGAAGGAATGGGTAAGGGAAGGAGAGGACCTGATGGCCGTGAATGAGGGACTTTGGCACGAGCGCAAGTCTCGCAAGCTGCCACAAAACCCTCAACCGACTTACGAAGCGCAGGCCACCAGAATCTCCGAGCGATGAGATCCAGTGTGGCTCTTGCCCCCGGGTGCCCAGCAAGGACCGTATCGTGGTGTTCCTTAAAAATCTTGTGTCTCAAAGCGAGAGGCACAAACAACCTCCCAGGAGGACAAAGATCAGGAGCCTCTGACTGGGCTGCCTGCAACTCTGCCTCCAATTCAGGAAAAAGAGCAGAGACCACCACACCTTCAGCCAAAATGGGACCCGGGTCTTCAAAATTCCCACCTCCCGGAAAACAACGTGACAGGGCACCCGCCTTCACATTCTTAACCCCAGGGCGGAACGTGACAACAAAATTAAACCTTGAAAAGAACAAAGACCATCTGGCCTGTCTCGGGTTCAGACGCTTGGCTGACTCCAAGTAGGCCAGATTTTTATGGTCAGTAAACACGGTAATAGGGTGTCTGGCTCCCTCTAGCCAATGGCGCCATTCCTCAAAAGCCAACTTGATAGCCAACAATTCCCTATCTCCCACATCATAATTTCTCTCTGCGGAGGAGAGTTTCTTCGAGAAAAAGGCACATGGTTGCCATTTGGCAGGAGAGGAACCCTGAGACAAGACCGCACCCACCTCCACCTCAGAAGCATCAACCTCAACTATGAAGGGTAACGAAATATCAGGTTGTACCAGGATGGGAGCGGAAGCAAAACTCTCCTTGATATTAGAAAAGGCCTTACGCGCCTCTACCGACCAGGAAGAAAAATCTACCCCCTTTCTGGTCATATCAGTGAGTGGTTTAACAACAGAGGAATAATTCAAAATAAATTTCCTGTAATAATTGGCAAAGCCCAAAAAACGCATCAGCGCCTTCTGATTCTCAGGAAGCTCCCACTCAAGCACAGCGCGGACCTTCTTGGGGTCCATGCGAAAACCAGAAGCGGAGAGAAGAAACCCCAGAAATTTAATTTCTGGAACCGCAAACACACATTTTTCCAGTTTCGCGTATAATTTATTCTCCCGCAGGATGAGCAAGACCTGACGTAAATGTTCCTTATGAGTCTTGATATCAGGAGAAAAAATCAAAATGTCATCCAAATACACTAATACAAATTTTCCCATTAAATGATAAAAAATGCTGTTCACGAAATGCTGAAAAATGGCTGGGGCATTCATCAAACCAAAAGGCGTAACCAAATTCTCAAAATGGCCCTCAGGGGTATTGAAAGCCGTCTTCCATTCGTCTCCTTCTCTGACCCTGACCAGGTTGTATGCCCCTCTTAGGTCTAATTTGGAAAAGACTTTAGCCCCAACAACCTGGTTAAACAGGTCCGGGATCAGAGGAAGCGGATAAGGGTCACGAATAGTGATACCATCTTTTTTCTTAACAAAGAAAAAACCAGCGGCAATAGGTGACTTCGAGGGTCGTATGTGTCCTTTTCTCAGACTCTCAGAGATATAAGCGCGCATAGCGACCCTCTCAGGTTGGGAAAGATTGTATAAACGAGATTTAGGCAGCTTGGCGCCTGGGATGAGATTAATAGGGCAATCGTACTCCCTGTGCGGGGGCAAATCCTGAACTCCACTCTCAGAGAAGACATCCGAAAATTCAGAGAGGAAAGGTGGTACAGTCTTAGTAGAAACCTCAGAAACAGATGTCATGAGGCAATTCTCTCTGCAAAAGTCACTCCAACCATTTATTTGCCTCGCTTGCCAATCAATGGTGGGGTTATGTTTAGTGAGCCAGGGTAGCCCCAACACTAGAGGAGTAGGCAAACCGCTAAGGACGAAACATGACACATCCTCAACATGAGCATGACTCACAATTAAACGGATATTGTGAACTATGCCCTTTAATGATTTCTGAGAAAGTGGAGCGGAATCAATAGCAAAAACAGGAATATCCTTTCCCAAAGTGCATACCTGGAAACCATGAGTTATTGCAAATTGATTATCAACAAGATTGACAGCTGCTCCACTATCCACAAAAATCTCACAAAAAATGCTTTTGCTCTCTAACGCCACCCTAGCAGGCAGGACAAAACGGGAACTACAAGCAAACGGAAAACCTTCAATTTCCGCCTCAACCCTGCCAATAGTAACAGACGAAACATTTTTAAAAGATTTTTTCCTTTTTGTTTCTTTATTACTCCCAGAAAACTGCCTGAATCTCCTAGAGGGACAAACATTTGCCAAATGATTTATACCTCCAACAAAAACAAACCCTCCCATGCGGGCTGAATCTTCTATTGTCAGAGGCAATCAACCCCAGCTGCATGGGCTCCTGCTCAGAAGGGGCTGACAGCGACTGAGACCCCTGCGCACAGAAAGAGACCGCTGCACTGTCCCGGGACTGAGTATGACAGGAAGGAGAGATCTCTCCTCTATCTCTCTAAGACGCCTGTCAATACGAACGGCCTGAGACATAGCAGAATCCAAGGAGGTAGGTCTCTCATGAAAGGCAAATGCATCTTTCAATCCCTCTGAAAGACCATGGCAAAATTGACTTCGGAGTGCAGCATCATTACAACCAGTATCAGCTGCCCATCTCCGAAATTCTGAGCAGTATATCTCTGCGGATTGTTTACCCTGGCATAACAGACGTAGTCTAGACTCAGACAGAGCAATATGATCCGGATCATCATATATCTGACCCAGGGCTAAAAAGAATTCATCCACTGAACGGAGGGGCCGTGCCCCCTCCGGCAGCGAAAAGGCCCAGGATTGAGCGTTACCCCTGAGCAGCGATATAATGATCCCCACCCTCCGTTCTTCATCACCAGAGGAATGGGGAAGAAGGCGAAAATGGAGTTTGCAAGCCTCTCTAAAACGCACAAAATATTCACTACCCCCAGAGAACGTATCCGGGAGCGAGATCTTAGGCTCAGACCAAACTCCATGAACGCAAGCTGAACCGGTCACTTGAAACTGAGAAAAAGTCTTACGGAGATCAGCTACCTCCAATGAAAGACCCTGGAAGCGCTCAGCCAAAAGTGAAACCGGATCCATGCTTGAGACGGTTTTGGCGGCTTATAATGTCACGGATGGTGTACAGGAAACAAGACAATGCAATACAATAATGACTCACTGGATCACAACTAAGGAACAAAAGGGAGACCCCTACATGAGAACTGCCACTCTCCCTAATTGCTCAGCCTATGCGAACACCCCAAAGGTGGATGGGCGCATATCCACGTACCTCGGCTATCTAATACCTGAAGACCCTACAATAGTGAGGGGACACGACCACCGGCTCCCTACACTAGACACGGAGGGAGTTAGGGTCACCTGAAAATCCAGCAGACAGAAAATCACAAATAAAGGAACAGCACTTATCTTGCAGAGGACTGGGAAATAGAAACAGCAAGCACACACACTCCAGGAAGTTGTATAAGCCGCAACCTAATGCATCATGGGGAGGAACTTAAAGGGAAGCAATCAGTCCAACTGCATGACAGCTGAGATAGACTAACGAGATGAGGAACTTAACCAAAACAAAGAAACTCAAGGAGGAGGATCTGGAAAGCTCCTGTCAGAGCTTCTCAACTGTCTGGTTGTGACACATAATGTTGCAGTGAGCCGCAGCGGTGTGCATGATTGTGTGGCTGGGTGGGAGTAGTAGTACTCACTGTTCTGACACTGCCCTGGGTTGTGCTGTGATGGGAATGATGCACCTGTTCTTCCCTTCAGGAGGACACCCTGGTTTTTGGGGTCTCCTGTCTGATGTAGGTTGGAATGCCCTTGATGTTGGTGATTTTGAGTCGCAAGGCAGGGTTCCTTGGCGCAGCTGTGGATGTTGGTGCAGTGTGACAGTGCAGGAAATAATTAGGCCAGGTTAGTGAACAGTTCTTTACTGAAGATTCTAATTCAAATGCATTAAATTTAGTTCTCAGCATACACGGATAAGCAATTCTTACACAAGTGCAATTTGTCACAGATGTCATAGGTTTCATAGCTGCAGTAGGAGTGAACAGGCTTGGTTGTCTCTTTAGAGTTATTATACTCACGCTGCACTTCACTAGCTGACTAGTACCCATAAATTATATGGTGCAATATTAGAAAGTTTACGAGATGAAGCAACCACTGGGCAGTCCCCAAACATCAGACATAGTACTGCAGGTACTAGACAGGTTGTTGTACTCGCAATACAAATGCTCCACAAATTTCCTCTACGGGATATAGAAGTCATGCAGGTGATCAATCTACACTTTGGTTGTGTCTAGGCATGGTAAGACTTTAAACTCCTTGACACAGGGTTATGGAGGCTGGAGGCCCTGATCAAACAGGAATTCTCCACAGACTTCACCACACATCCCCTTGGCATCTGGTATACTCCTTTGCAATAGCACTGGAGCTGTCCTCCACTCTGCTCTCTAGTGCTTGTCTTGACTCTGGCTGCTTCAGTCCAGAGCCGGTATCAGCTAAAAGTGCTCTTCTCGCCAGACTCCTTCTCCCTTATGGGGAGAGGGTAAACAGCCCCATATAATAGGCTGGAGGTTACGGCCTGTTTACTCCATACTTTATATATAAATGCATCAATACTCAGCAATATACATTTAATCACCATTTTTACATTACAGCAGCAGATACAAAAGCATATGTTTGCAGTGTACTACTGCCTTGTAGTAGGACACCACAATGTCAGTTCATGAAATTATCCGTGTACAGTTTATTAAAGGGGGTCTCCACAAATAAATAATTACCTATCCTCAGGATAGATCATCAGTATCTTATCTGTGGGGGAGTCTGATTGCCGGCACCCCCACCAATCACTTATTTAACCCCTTCAAGCATTTGGACGTAACTGTACGTCCAAATCGCAAGTAATTTAGTGCATTTGGACGTTCAGTCACGTACAAACTGCTTACCGGGGCTGTGACACTATAAAGTGTCACAGCCCCGGAGTCTCCGCTCTCCTGGAGTGTTCCCTTGCCGGCAAGCGCTCTGATTTGTTAGTCTCTGCCGACTAACTAATCGGAGCGCTTCAGTGTTAAAATGTCAGTTGGATAATCATAAAATGATGGAACAGGAGATTGTCCGATTCTGGAATAGCAATTATAATTCAGCAAAAATTCAATCGATATGGGATGCATTTAAGGCCTTTATGAGGGGGGTATTTGCCAGTAATATCTATAATTTAAGAAAGGGGTACAGTATAAAAGACAGTGATTTAAAAGAAGCAGTGGCAGGTGCCATGATGGAATTCTCCAGAAATAAAACAGAAGAAAACAGGGAAATTATGGAGAACACAAGCCAGGAGTACTCTAACTTCCTCCTGGATAAGGCTCACCAGAGGCTCTTTTTTAAGGGACAAAAATATTTTGCTGAATTAGGTCGTCCAGGGAAATTACTGGCTAGGGTGATCTCGAATCAGGATGGGAAAAAAAAAAGACATACTAAGTATTCGCTCATCTGAGGGAATAATTGAAGATCAAGTGTACAGTATATAAAAGGAAACTTTGTTAGGCATTTTGCGGAGTCATTTAAATCAGGTAAGAATATTCCAGATGAAATGATTGATGCCTATCTGGATTCCATCTCTCTACTGATCCTCACGGACACCCAAAGAGAATCTCTTGATCTTGAATTCTCCCTGCATGAGTTAGAGGCAGCAATAAAAGCCTGCTCGGGAAACTGCTCCCCTGGTTCAGATGGATTCCCATATGAATTCTATTGTAAATATAGGGAGGTCATTCTCCCTTGTTTATTGAGGGTGTTTACTGAATCATTGTCAGAAGCTGTGATAATATTAATATTAATAAAAGGCAAGGACCCCTTAGATATGGAGTCATATAGGCCGATTTCACTACTAAATACGGATGTGAAGCTTTTTTAAAGGATTCTGGCTACGAGGCTTGCTAAGGTTATTACATCAATTATACTTCCTGATCAGAATGGCTTTATTCCCAATAAGGGCACATACTATAATCTCCATTGCTTGTTTGCGAATTTACAATCTTCTGGGGGGGTTTCTCAGTCCATCCTGTCTCTTGATGCCTCTAAGGCCTTTGACAGGGTGGAGTGGAGATTCCTCTGGAAGGTCTTAGAAAAAATGGGATAAATATTATTAAGCTTTTGTATAAGTTCCTAAGGCGGGTTTGAACATTAATGGGAATTTGACAAATAGTTTTTTACTGAGTAGAGGTACCTGTCAAGGGTGCACTCTTTCCCCATTACTGTTTGACATTTATATCGAGCAAAAATCACAGAAAAGAGAAAAAACAAAGATAAAAACATCCTGCACGATCTGAAAAATAAATATGCGGATGTCCCTGGCTACATTTATGAAAAAAAATCACAGAATCACAGAACATTTATATCGAGCCTTTTGCAGCTAGGATAAGGTAAGATCCTGGGATTGAAGGGTTTGGGACATTAGGAATAGAGGATCGCATTTTGCTATATGCAGATGATGTGTTATTTTTCATACATAATACTAATATTATACTCCCAAGAGTTATTCAAACAATTAATTCCTTTGTTGAAGTCTCAGGTCTTGATATTAATTGGTCTAAAACCACTCTTATGCCTGTAGATAGACTCGAACTTCCCAGTGAGGGGCCCCTGAGTATGTTGAAGAATTCTGATTCCTTAGATTTTTTTGGGCATGATGATTTCCCCTAAGATTGAAGACTTCTCGCATCTTAATTTGAACCCATTGATAAGTAAATTGAGGTCCAAAATTGCGATATGGCTTAGACTTCCTCTATCTAGAGCCGATAGAATATCCCTAATCTAGATGGTGATTTTACCCCAGTTCCTTTATATTCTCAGGAATTCCCCAATATAGATTGAGGATAAATTTTTTAAATTAATTGAGAGAATTTTGAATGACATACTTTGGGGAAGAAAGCGTGTAAGACTTAAAGTGGAACATCTCTATAAGCCGATAGAAAAAGGGCTGAACCTTCCATATTTCAAGGGTTATTTTATATCTACATAGTTATGGCTATATTGCCAATGGAATAAAAGCCCACTATGTATGACTTTGGTGAGTAGATCTGGATATGACAACATGTTTACTTTATTGGAATCTGGGCAAATATCTAATGTGCGGCAGGATTATGGTGAGATAAGGAAACTGTTCAGTAAGTCCTGGCGCACTATTAGAGAATGACTGGGAATAAAGGGATCTTTATGTTGTACACAGCTTTGGCATAATTAACACTTACAGGTCTTAAATAAATTTGTAGGGGATCAGTATTGGCAAAAAAATAATATAAAAAATAATATTTTTTATCTTGCACAGGTGGTGAGGAAAGGAGGTAAACTTGCATTTTTGGATTTAGCATAAAGAGATAATATAACTAATTTATCATGGTATTTTCAGCTTCTTTTGGCACTTTTTAGTCTTGAAGAAAAATCTTTGCTAGATATAGACACCTCTACACCCTTAAATGAATTAATGGGGAATTTAGGTCACAACTAGAGATGAGCGAATTTCCGCTTATGGAATTCGTTCACACTTCGTTTGTTGGTTAAAGGTGAATTGCGTTATGGATTCCGTTACCATGGACCATAACGCAATTCTATGACGGAATGCATAACAGAATGCCTTTAGAGGCATTCCATTATTCATTCCGTCATAATAGAAGTCTATGGGCTGCAAAACTGATCCGTCCCATTTCCGTTATGCAGGGGAGTCCTCTAATAGAATTGCGTTATGGTCTGTGGTAACAGAATCCATAACGCAATTCACCTTTAACCAACAAACGAAGTGTGAATGAATTTCAAAATATAAAATTCGCTCATCTCTAGTCACAACGTTAAGATTGCTCAACTTTATAAATTATTAGTTAAAGCACTGTTTAATAGTATAAGCTCCCCCAGTCAAAATGCTTGGGGAGCCGATTGTCCAACGATACAAGTAGATGATTGGGAAAATATATTGTCTAATTTAAGATTAGTGTCTCACAATTTTAACCACGTTTTGGTTCAATTTAATAGTTTACACAGAGTTTATGTTGCGCCATTATGGCTTAATAAATGTGGTTTGAGAAATACATCTAATTGTCCACGGTGTAATTCACCTGGGGCTAATTATTTGCACATGTTCTGGTTTTGTACAGAACTAAAAGAGTATTGGGGGGCAATCGACACAGTTATTACCGAAAAAGTAGTGATCCTTTTTATGGTTGAATGCTGGATATTGGGTGATCTCTCTAAGGTTAACTGCCATAAAGATAAAAAGATTCTTATTAAATGTAATGTTTCTGGCAAGACTTTTGATTACTAGTGTTGAGTGCGAATATTTGAATAACAATTTTTTTTTGCGAATATCGCAACTTTGAGAATTCGCAAACATTTTGAATACAGTGCTATATATTCACTATATCGAATATTCGTAATTTTTTTACATCTGAAAACATGATTCCTCACTGCTTCTTGCTTGTGGGCCAATGAGTCATTGGCCCACAAGCGACTTAAGCAGGAAGGAATCATGTTTTCATATGGAAAAAAATGTGCCGAATATTCTAAAAAACAAATATATAGCAATATAGCAAATATATTTGTTATTTAGAATATTCATATTTTTTTCCCCAATCTGTACAGTTGTTCGCATACTCCTCCCCGACAAGCGTCTCCGTCACCATGAGAACACCTGTGGGTTAGAATATACTATCGGATCTGAGTTTTCCCTGAGATCGTGAAAACCCAGAGCCGATGGTATATTCTAACCCACAGGCGTTCCCATGGTGATGTGGATGCTTGTCGGGGAGAAGTATGCCGAACAACTGTACAGGTTGAAAAAAAAAATAAAGGTGAATATTCTAAATAACGAATATATTCGCTATATTGCTATATATTAGTTTTTTAGAATATTCGGCATATTCTAAAACAAGAATATAGAGCAATATAGCGAATATTCATAAAATACACATATAGACTGCAATTTAACTAATATAGTGCTATAAACTTTTTTTCATAGTAGTAATTTTTTTTCTCT